>NC_056735.1:1781701453-1781711453 GCF_019279795.1 Protopterus annectens
AGATTTTATACTTAATACAATCAATAATACTTTCACCTACAAAAATAACTATCAAGAAACTGAATACACTAATGTTAAATTTCTTATGGGCACCTAATAGACCTAGGATTGCATTAAAGAAACATACTAATAGCTGGTCTCAAGGGGGTATTTCTTTTCCAGACTTTAATTTATATAGTATCTCTTCTATTATAAAAGTTATTACTTTATTAATAGATCGGTCATATGTCGCAAAATGGAAAGATTATTGGGAGCTAATTAGTATGCACTTCATGAAAATCTCCTTAACACATAAAAATATGATTATAAATAGCTCCATGTTGTGGTTGCTAAAGGAATTTTGTACTTCACCTATTACACCTAAACATATGGTCTGTTACCCATTAAATATTATTATTAGTTATCATAACTTTATATTCATGCACCCTAAGTATAGGGAATGGAATTTTATTGTATTCCCTATAATTTATACTCAGGGTATGCTTATGTCATCTACTTCTGAAGGAGCTCATTTAGCTATAGATAATAATCTAAAGTACTGGTATCAGCTGATATCTGATAATAAAGTTAAAAATCTAGATTTCTTAAAACAAGAATTTGATCTAAGAGAAACTTGCTGGTTAGAGGTTCAGATCTTTAGACAACATCTCATTGATAGAATAGATCTAATGTCTATAACAGTTAAAGAATCTATTCCAAAACTGATTGATTACTTGATAATAAATTTACAGCATAAAGTTTCTGATAAAGGTAAACTTTCATATATACATAAAATTATCAGACAAGAAACTTTTACAATGTAGATTCATACTGGAATTATTTCACCTCTATTAATGGGGACCCACCAACTCAACAAGATAAACAATATATATTGAATCTGCTTATAGAACTACATCTTCCATTGTCTGGAGACTTTATACATGGAAATTTTTACATAGATCTTTTATACACCTTTGATGATGAATAAAATTAATAATAAAGATAATCTATGTAAGAGATGTAATGTAGAAATTAATGCTGACTGGGCTCATATGTTTTATGACTGTATGAAGTTGAAAGAATACTGGAAGTCAATTAATGAACTTTTGCAGGCTCTTTTTACAGATAATTTCATTATTTCTAAGTCTCTTATATTATTCAACACACCTGTACCTCAATGTGTTAAAAAGATTAAGCTTCCCTTGTTATGGTCTATCCTAGCAGTGGCTAGGAAAATAATAACTAGAAATTGGATTTCAGATACACCTCCTTCGTTCAATGAATTTAAAAATGTTATGAATATAATGTGTCATATGGAAATAAGCACAATTAGAATGAGAACAACTAGAAAAACATCACATTTTATTGTATGGGATAATTTACAAAATTTGTTAAAAAAATTCTAATTTCAATAGCACAGTATTTTAGTTTAATTAATTGATCTGATTGTAGTGGATGTCTTTGTAAATACTTTAGTTGTTTTGTTGAATATTATAATAATACCTATTTTTAATTATTTGTATAAAATTGTTATGATATTGCTCTTATATGTTAAAACAATAAACTTGTTTTGAAAAAAAAAAATCAAGAGGAAAGCTTTTTAAAAGATTTTTTGGGCTATGTCCTGCTGAAAAATGTACTGCCATTTAGCTTATACATGAAACAGCCTCCATTATTAACTTCAACCCCAAATACTTTGCAGGCTTAAAAGCAAAGTTAAGCTTCTTTGGTGAAATTAAACTTTTATCATATGGATAATCATAATTAGTGTGACAACCTGCACCTCTGGGCCAGTAATCAAGGAGCCTCAATCCTCACCACTGGCACCAGTGGGAGCCATTCACTGGAAGGATAACAGGTACATACACTACCTCCAGATGCAGCTCTGTGCATCAAGCACAATTTCCCTAAGAGCACATGGGGAACACAGTCAGTCCGAGGCTGGTTTCTCCCTCTTTCTCCAGATCCCCAGTAAGACTCCCCCCTGGCACCGCTACAGAATTAAGATCTCAGCTTAGTGTCCAAGCCAAGACCTCCAGCACCCTCTCTGTCCAACCACTGCTTCATGTCCCTTCCCAAAAGCTGACACACACACTCTTGGATATTTGATTTACACATACACACACACACACATACCTGGGAAAGGCTGGCACAGGTTTACTAGCTATGCCCCCTTCTGCCCAGACTATAAGGTAGTTACCACCACCAGCAGCACTCTTGCCAGCTACCTTAAGGCCCTTACAAGGGTACCCAATATACTAAGTGAAATTAATATTAATACAAATGGTAATCTGACCAAGAGTAAGGCTATTAGAAGTGGCCCACACAGTGTTACCAAATAAATATGCAAATACTCTCAAAACTTAAATATCTTGTGATAAACTACGGGGCTGCCAGCCCAGCTAGACAGAATTTTGTAAATAATTTTATGTCATTGTAAATATTAATATGATCCACAGGCTTGTTTTTTTCCAAATGTGAGAAAACTAAATGTAAGAAAACTGTTATATGTTGAACTTCAAAAATATAACCACAGTGCACCCTGCTGGAAGAAAGCTGATGAGCAAAGAATTTTATAACTGTGTTTGATCTCAAGCTCGGAGACATAATGTCTGGGGTAAGAGTTTCTTTCTGTTGTTTTAAGACAAAGAAAATTACTAGGTTTCACATGTAATGTGTCTGTTATTGCTGTGGCTTTCTGGCAGCTGTAGAAATGTTAAATTTTAAGTTCTGTGAGCCTGGGAAACCTCAGCAGGGGTGAAGATGATGTAATGTGAAATGACTCAGCAGTACTTTGTATTATCAATTTAAGGGCTATCTCAGAAAGAAAGAGAGCATTTTGTATTTGTGTCTGATCCTGAACACATCAACTCACCAGAACTTGCTTGCTCTGTACGCATGATTTTAGATCTTAGTATTTCACTTAGAAATAGACAGAAATAGCCAGATTAGCTTAGCTGTTTTCTAGATTTATGTCAGACTGCCCTAAAATGTTGTTTTAAAGTATTTCCTGTGATCTCTGAACTCCGTATTTCCACTGTGTTGAATTGATGAGCATTGTCGTATTTTTATTTGGTGATACTCTATAAGCCACTCCAATAGCCTTCAAGTCTTAGTCAGACTTACCAATTGGATAATAATAACATTGCATCATAGAATTGGACACCCTTTGGTATGGACCTTTATAGTAGCTGATATTAGTGGTTGGTGGAAGTCAGTACTACCGTATAGTCTGGGCAGAAGAGGGCATAGCTGGAAAACCTGTGCCAGCCTTCCCCAGGAGTGTCTGTGTGTTTTTATATAAATCAAATTTCAAAGTGTATGTGTGTCAGCTACTTGGGCAGGGACATGAAGCACTGGTTGGACAGAGAGGGTGCTGGAGGTTTTGGCTTGACCACTCGACTGAGATCTAAACCCTATAGCTGTGCCAGTGAGGACTCGTATTGGGGATCTGGAGAGAAAGGAAGAAACCAGTCCCAGACTGACTGTGATCTCTGTATGCTATTAAGGGAAATTGTACTTTACTATGTGTGTGCTTGTTATCTTTTCCAATGTGCATGCCCCTCACTGGTGATAGTGGTGAGGATTGAGGCTCCTTGATTACTGGGCCAGTGCATGGACATCACATATATCTACAAAAATCAGTCACAATTAAATGTTTAAATATATATAATAATAAATAATAAAACAAGACAATGCCAAATATCTATTCACAGTGAACTCAGAGTTCAAAATCACAGGAAATATTTAAAATAACATTGAAGGACTGACTCAGACAAATAAAGAAAAACAATATCTAAACTAAGCTTCACTATACTCCTGATTGACTCTAAGAGGATTATTATTCTCTGCTTATTTCATAGAGCAAGGCAGATGATATGGTGAATGGTCCTTTTTGTTGTCAGGCCCAAGGCAGAATACAGAATGCTGTGTCTCACTCAGAGACTTCTCAAAATAATATCTAAAATATTACTTCTGGGAAAGCTTTAAGAATGATGTCACTTCTGGTCATCTGACTTCTAGTTCCGATGCAAACCCCCATTGCTGCAAGCTGGCAGGATTTAGCACCTAATTGTAAAAATACACACACAAGGGCTTTTGCTCAGATCTGTGGCATGTACTGGAAATCATAAAACAATAACCTCCACACTTCCAGGGTAGCAATTAGTTTAACCCAAAGACAACACAGAAAGCTTCCTAGTGCAGACTTTGTGTCTCTGGCTGCATTGAACCCTGTGAGATAGCATCTTTATGGCCTGGCCCATAAAGTCATTTATTTTCTGATATCTTTTAAAGTTTGCTGCACTGAGGTTAACCTCCTGTTTGCCAGTTTCATCTGTTAAAACATATACATTTAAACAGTTACAACAGTGTATGTGCATTTCTGTTCTCTCCAGTAGACCAAACCGTGGATACATTTCAAACACAAGCACTTTACAAATACCTTTTCAGCACAAACATCTGTACAAATCAGTTTGATATACACATGACATACAGTTCTAACACATTTATAATACAAGCATCTTGGACAAATCAGTTTGATATTCAAAAATGATGTATAATTATTTACAAAAGTCCATCTAGCTGCGCTGGCAGTACTTAGTATCATCAGACCTCTCCCCTTTGAAGACTCAAGCTAGTTTTTCAAGTGCCCCTTGAGAAACGTTGCTTGAGAGGAATGAACCAATCTGGGAATACATTACCCCATACTCTATCTTGAGATCCCAGCTGCCTTGTTATTGCTGACCCCAGTACAGCGTTGCACTGTCATATCATATGCCTGCAATCCTAGGCTCCACCATACTAACCTGAGATTTTTCTGGCTGGTTTGCTGTTGCCAGAGATCCTCCTCAGACTCCTCCTGCCTTCTACTGCAAATACATAGCACCAGGCCCTCCCTAATCATGGTAAGGTCCCATGGTGTTAACATAGTACAATTTGTGCCCCTGCCTCCTGCCTAGCAGTTCTACCATGTAGTTAACAGCACTTACCTTCCTTTCCACTTCAAAGCGTCCCTCCCAATCTGCCTGCAGCTTATTGTGTCTGACAGGACAGAAAACCATAACCTGCTGCCCTACAGCATATTCTTTGCCTCCAGCATTCCTCTCATGCTAGACCTTTTTCTGCTGTTGGGCTTCTGTCAGGTTCTCCTAGACCAAGACCATGAGTTCCCCTAGTCTTGTTCTGATGTTTAGGACATATGCCACATCAAACTCCTTGTGGGATTTACACTCACCCTCTCGCTCATTCTGAATCAGATCTAGAGGTCCCCTCAAGCGATGGCCATACACAAACTCAAAGTGTGAAAAACCTGAGGATTTCTGGGGTATATCTCTGTATGCAAACAGCGGATGGGGAAAATATTTCTCCCAGTCTCTCTTAAACTGATCTGCAAATGCCTGTAGCATGGTCTTTAATGTAGAGTTTAACCTCTTTACAAGACCATTAGTCTGGGGATGGTAGGGGTGGTCTTTAGCTGCTTCACCCCACAGTGCTTTCACAGACAAGCCAGCAGGTCTGACATGAAAATGGCATCTCTGCTAGTCAGTATTTCTCTTCAGAAATGTATCATCCTGAAAAGCTCTAGCAAAGGATTTGCCACCTTCTCTGTCTCGATGGAGGACAGAGCAACTGTCTCAGGGTATCTAGTAACATAATCTACTGTTGCTAGGATATACTTCTTCCCTCTAAAACTTAGGGTACTTAGAGGTCCCACAATATCCATAGCTACCCTCTGAAATGGCTCATCTATCACAGGCAAAGGCACCAAAAGAGCTTTGACCTTGTCTCCTGCTTTACCTACTTTTTGGCACTGCTCACAAGTCCTGTAGTACCCTGTTACATCTCCTGCAATCCCATGCCCATAAAAGCTCTACATAATATATCTGTTGGTATGTTTTATGCCCATATGACCTGCAAAGGGAATGACATGGGCTATGGCTAGAAGTGCCAGATGGTAGGCTCTGGGTCCTACCAACTGCTGTATATTCTCACCCTCTAGCCCTCCATCAGGGATCCATTCTCTATACAGTAACCCTTTGCTCCAGTATACATATTCCCCTTTTCTTTGAGAATTAGGGGGCCTCCCTAGCTACTTCCCTGAAGCCTTGTAATGTATGGTCTGAGACCTGAGCCTGTCTAAACTCTCTCTTTGTAATCCTTGCCAGATCCCCTTCTACAGGAAGTCTAGTATCCTCTGACAGCGGTGCCTCACCGTCATCCTGGGTACTACTAATCAACTCTGTCATTCCAGTCACTGCGTCCAAGGGAACATCAGTATCCACCAGCGGCTGTGGCTTACCTTCAGTCTCACTACTATAGGGTAGCTCACTCCCTGAAGTAGCAAATGCACCAGTCCTGGCTTCAAGTGTGTGGTCTGTCTGGGAACCCTCATGCTACCAGACCCACATGCCTGTCTCCAAGCCTGACTGCATGTCACTGCATGCACACAAAGTACTGCATAAACAAAATCATTCCCTATCAGGACATCTGCAGGAATATCCTCAAACATACCTACTTGCTTGCTTCCTTTCCCACACTCCCGGTCAAGGTGAGCCCTAGCCAAAGGTATTTGGAATGAGGTCCCTCCTAAAGCTCTGACTGGAGTAGAGTGTCCAAGGAAGTAGTACTCATCTTTAACCATTGCAGGCTTCACAATGGTTAGGTCAGAGGCTGTGTCTCTCTCTTAGTAGTGGCACATTTCCCATCTACTAAGATAGGATATAACCTCTTGTGGTACTTTGGTACCCTTGTTGTCTCCAGACAACTTACCACAGGCATTCAGTTATTCCCACTTGCTGGCTCCCCTATCGTTTATTCCCCACCCTGCCACCATGGATATCTATATGATACATCATCCCATTGGTTACATTTAAAATATTTAACCCGGCCTTGTACCTGAACTAGTGGCTTCCCATATTACTGGTGGACTCTGTCGGCATGGCTTAGGCTGCCCACCATGGGTTCCCTTATATCCATGTGCAGCGCTGGGTATCCCTTTCTTGTGCAGTGATGCCCTGCTTGCTAAGCAGAGATCCCATTTTTCTTCAGCTCATCTATAGAGTTGCATTCCCTGTCTGCCAACTAAATTCTCATGACCTCAGGCAAAGTGCTAAGAGCTTGTTCCCCTCACCAAAAGGTCTTCCAGCACTTCAAAAGTGGTGACCTGACACCCACTCACCCACCTATGAAAATAAGTGCTTAACTCAGCAATATAATCACACACACTTTCATCTGCCTTGCATCTACGCTCACAAAACTTTGTTCATAAGCTTCAGGTGTTAACTTAAAACACTCTAATAAACATTTATTTACTTTGTTATAGTCTAAACAATTAATATCAGACAATATGGAAACAGCAGTTATAACTCTACCATGGAGTAAGGGGGTCGGAAACTGTATCCAGAGCCCTTGGTCAACATTATACTGTTTGCTTACTCTTTGAAATACATGAATAAAGCTACCAAAATTATCACCTTATTAGTAATGAGGAAGACGTTTACTGATTTCCTTTTCATGTTGCCTCTCCCTCTCATTTTCTTCAGCTTCCAGACATCTCAGTCTCTCTTTTTCTTCAGCCTCCAAATGCTGCATTAGCTCTGCTGATTCTAATTCCAGCCGTTTGGCCTCCAGTTCAAGTCTCTTTAACTCCAGATGGATTTGTAAGTCCTCTGATGAAAAGTTGAACTGTCCTGCTTATGAAAGCTGCAATACCCTATCAATAGTCTGGTTGTCCTTCTGGTTGCTGGTCTGTGCTATAGCTGTGATTAAGGCTGCAATCAATTCCCATTTAATCAGGTTGACATGCCCCAGCCCTTTGGCTTGGCACATCTCAGCCAACTGGCTCCTTGTCAGTTTGCCATAATCCTTCGCTGATATCCTTGCCTGCTCTCCCTGACTAACTAAGCTAACAAAATATAAATAAAACTATTGTGATATGAAACTCTAAATGTCTACTATGTGGCTGCTTGAGAGTATAAACACCTTTTTAGTGACCACTGCTTACATGCTACAGAATCAATATCCACAGCACTTTTCACCAATATATGATGTGGTGATCCCACTGCTGCCAACCAATATGTGACGACCCTCCACCTCTGGGCCAGTAATCAAGGAGTCTCAATCCTCACAACTGGCACCAGTGGGGGATGTTCACTGAGAGGATAACAGGTACACACACAGTATCTCCAGATGCAGCTCTCTGCATCAAGCACAATCAAACACAATTTTTCTTAAGAGCACACAGGGAACACAGTCAGTCTAGGGCTGATTTCTCCCTATTTCTCCAGATCCCCATTAAGACTCCCCACTGGCACAGCTATAGATAGAGTTGAGATCTTAGCTGAGTGTCCAAGCCAAGACCTCCAGCAGCCTCTCTGTCCAACCACTGCTTTGTGTCCCTGCCCAAGTAGCTGACACGCACACTCTTGGAGATTTGATTTACACACACACACACACATATGGGAAAGGCTGGTACAGGTTTACTAGCTATGCTCCCTTCTGCCCAGACTATAAGGTTGTTACCACCACCACCAGACACTCCTGCTAGCAGCCTTACGGCCCTTACAAGGCTACCCAATATACTGAGTGAAATTAATATTAATACAAATGGTAATTTGACCAAGAGTAAAGCTATTAGGAGTGGCCCACACAGTGTCACCAAATAAATATGCAAATACTCTCAAAACGTAGATAAACATAGATCTGGAACTGGATTAGTTAGGCTACCCATTTTTTATACCAAGGATGTTGGACAGATCAAAGATATCATCAGGGCACACTGGGATGTGTTGATGGTTGACCCCAAAGTTAGGGAGATTGCAGGTGATGCTCCTCAATTCGTATATAAGAACAAGTTGAATTTAAAGAGGATTTTATGTTATCCGAATAACAGATCTGGCTCAGAGTGGTTTGACATCCATGGGACATTTCCTTGTGGACGATGTAACTTTTGCGAGTTTATTGACTCTGATAATGTTTTTATACATCCCTCTGATTCATTCAAGTATGTGTTTCGGTTATCTGTCGATTGCATGTCTGAAAATGTTGTTTACCTCTCTTCCTGTGAGACCTGTCAGATGTTTTATGTGGGCAAGACTAATTGGAAGCTCAGGGACAGGATCCGTGAGCATCTCTATCAGATTAGGATTAAGTCAACTGTCAATGCACTATTGAGACATGTATTAGACACTGATGTTACCCATGTCTTTAGGTTTAGAGTTATAGAGAAGATATACCCCAATTCTAGGGGTGGGGATATTAGGACCTATACTGAAGGTCAGGAAGCTAAATGGATTGTGAGATTTAGGTCAGATCAATATCCTGACCTTAATGACAAAGTGTCTATTAAACCTTTCTTGAGGTCGAGAAGGCTTAGAATTAACTAGGAGTGCATCAAGCTTTTATATTTTATGTATACCCTTAATGTATATAGATCCTTGAATGTGATATGTCACAGATGCAGTGTATATGCTCATGCATTTTATGCGTTATTTTTTATGTATACATATTATTTTTATTGCTTTTTATATATTGATTAGTATGGATTAGTTTAGTATATATTTTATACATGTATATATATTTCTTACAATATAGTCCTTACATGTTTATGTAATGGAGGTCTATTACTTTAAGAGCAGAGATATATGTGTTTTTTCCCACCAGAGATGGCATTTAAATTTTCTGAATTTTGTGAATGGTTATGATCTGAAGAAGCCCTCTCGGGTGAAAGCGCTAACCTCTGTCTATGAATAAACCTGTTTTGAGTTACAGTTTGGATGTGGTTTATCCTATACAGCTTTGTTTCACTCCAGCACCTTTTTTTTGGATTTATCGTTTTTATTTTCCATGTTTGACTATAATATTTTCTTGTATGCATAATCAGAGCTTGTTAAAAGTAAAAAGTTGCCATTTGTTCATTCAGAAAAGCTTGTGGCTGATGTCTTATTTTGTTAATGAAGAGTTTATATCTCCACAGGATTAATGTGTTTGATGATATCCACTCTTTTTGAGGGGGACTGCT
>NC_056735.1:1781716453-1781758953 GCF_019279795.1 Protopterus annectens
GGCATATCTACAGCTAATGGTATTTGACATTATTATCTTAAATGCACTGGTAAAGACTTAAAGAGTGAAAAGTCATGGCATTCAGAAGCCATAAAGCTGACATACTAGTATGTCCTTAAGGGGCAATTTACATATGTCCCATGGGCCTGCAGTACTAAAGGTTTAAGATATTACACAGTGAAGACTCGTGCCTATCTGAGCCCTTCTTGCAGTTTTTATTGAATGTTTTGTCTTTGTGACCTCTTTACCCTTTGGTTGGGATGTTGTCTAGGATATTTTGCACGCACCTTAATGTGTCACACGCATACTCTGAATCCCCTGATTGTGCCAGCTTATCCCCACCATCATTATTAGAGGATACAATTCCTCTAACATTAGATACAGGCTGTTGCACAGAGCTTGTGTGTGATAATGAATCACCTGTGAATATACCAAAGTAAATAATATCCAGTGAAAGTGTGACCCAACAACACAATTACACATGCAAATGGTATGTTTAAAGCTATAAACTTAATAAGGAATGCTACCCCAGGCCATACCTTGTGCAGATGGGCATATCTGTTGGATGCCCGGTGTACCTATGCACCATAAATCAGACAGATTTAATGAAGCTTATAGTGACTAAGAGGTAAAGACAATTTGCAGCTATTGATATCTGGGGCATCGATAGGGGAAAGTCCCTGGGGTCTGTCTAGCTCTGCACAACATCAAGCACCCCACAGTAGGACTCTGTGGAGGTGGTACTGCCTTTAAGAGAGGCCAGGAACTCCTTTGTCTGCATAAGAGATCACTCACTTGATGGCTCAGCACCTATTGCCCTATGTTCCCATGACACAGCTTCGGTTCTATGGGTGGCTCCACGATCATATATGTCATCCTTCAGTGACCACTCATTGCATTCACATTGCTGATAATCTCAGTGAAGGCATGGTCATGGTAGGGTTGGTCAGCTGCATGGCATCAAAGAGCTATCAGCCATGGAGACAGAGGGCCTGAAGTACCACCTCATTCTCAGCATCTGAGAGTTTTTGGTGGATGTGGATTGGACAGCAGTTTTTTCTGTAATATCTGTTTTTATGCATTGTTTTGTTGGTATAGAAAACAGTGGAATTAACAGCCCTAATGGGCGTTACAAATACTAGCAATACTGCTACCATCCACATAGTCCATATATTATGCTGTATTTGGGCCTAACAGAAACCTATAGTCAAAATCTTTAAGTAAATATCAGGCATGTAGATATACTGAGCACATATTCCATACAAAACAATTACAGAAGTACAACCAAGGGCATGTGACCGTTAAAATAGCACTGTTACAAAGGTTATGGCTAATGACATATGTGCAAGGCATACACCACTAAAATAGTACAAAACTTTGAATATGAGCTCAGGGATGTGACTCCCAGTCGTTTAACAGTTCTGGAAAATACTAACTCCAGTACCTTTGCAATGTATCCTCAAGGCATTTTGACCAGCACATTTAAAAGTACTGAAAAAAACAACATCCTTTATATGCAACAAGGTAAAATGCAGTCAATAGCAAGCACTGACAAATGAGTGGATTTATACAAAGTAGCACTTACATTATACAAGCAGATATCTTGATCAGAAGAAAGGTTTCTCCAAAATCATGGTTAACAGGAATCAAACCTATGTACCAGTGTTTTCTTCTGTGGAATGATGATGAGGCTCTTTGCTTCTTGTCACACTTAGATCATGGGAGATTCACCCTTTGGGCATGAAGATTATGCTAACTACAGCTTAACTCATTACTGTTTCTGAATCACTTGATTTGCTTAATAAGCACACCTTGTAAACCCAGTGCAGATTTCTATTGATGCCATTCACTTGCCTGGGTCCTGAAGGGCAGCACTACGCAAGCACAATCAGCCAATGATTTTAGCTATGAGAGAACTGTCACACCATATTTAACCATCTGCAGATGGACTCACTGTAGAACATGTATTCTCAAAAGTATACACAGGGATAGAGGACTGTCATGTTTTACACCTTTAGTTGCCATTGGGACCATAATAAAACAGAACCTATATTTTATGAGTTTGCCGCCCATCAAACAAATGGGTGCCTACCATTGCATGGCAGATGGGACATGCAAGAACTGTTTGGATACCAGTTGCCTTCCATTTTTCCATAGGATTCTTCAAAGGGAGACATCATGGCTGGAGAAGGAGAGGGCAGTGCTCCTTTTAGTACATATAGGTGGTGGTGTAAAGAGAAGTCGATATTTTTCTGGACATCCTCCATAAGATGTAGAGCTGAAGGCTCCTGCAGAAGGGCTAAATATTGGGTCCCAGTATAAGGCTAAACCATTGCATAGTTTGCCAAGGCTGTCACCAGTGCTACTGGTATCCCACACATGGAGGAACAGTGCCATCACCATTATATATCCCACACATGGGAGAACAGTGCCATCACCATTATACATCCCACACATGAGGAAACAGTGGCATCACCATTATATATCCCACACTTGGAGGAACAGTGTCATCACCATTAAATATCCCACAAATTGTGGAACAATGCCATCACAATTATATATCCCACACATGGGGGAACAGTGCCATCACCATTATATATCATACATACACATGGGGAATCAGTGCCATCACCATTATATATCCCACACATGGGAAACAGTGTCATCACCATTATATATCCAAAACATGGGGGAACAGCGCCATTACCATTACATATCCCACACATGGGGGAACAGTGCCATCACCATTATATATCCCACACATGGGGAAACAGTGCCATCACCATTATATATCTATAACATGGGGGAACAGCACAATTACCATCATATATCCCACACATGGGGGAACAGCGCCATCACCATTATATATCACACACATGGGGGAACAGTGCCATCACCATTATACATCCCACACATGGGGGAAGTGCACCATCACCATTATATATCCCACACATGGGAAAACAGTGCCATCACCATTATATATCCCACAAATTGCAGAACAGTGCCATCACCATTATATATCCCACACATGGGAGAACAGTGCCATCACCATTATATATCCCACACATGGGAGAACAGTGCCATCACCATTATATATCCCACACATGGGAGAACAGTGCCATCACCATTATACATCCCACACATGGGAGAACAGTGTCATCACCATTATACATCCCACACATGTGGGAACAGTGCCATCACCATTATATTTCCCACACATGAGGGAATAGTGCCATCACCATTATATATCCCACACATGGGGGAACAGCACCATCACCATTATATATCCCACACATGGGAGATCAATGTCATCACCATTATACATCCCACACATATGGGAACAGTACCATCACCATTATATATCCCAGACATGTGGGAACAGTGCCATCACCATTATATATCCCACACATGAGGGAACAGTGCCATCGCCATTATACATCCCACACATGGGGGAGGGGAACAGTGCCATCACCATTATAAATCCCACACATATGGGAACAGTGCCATCACCGTTATATATCCCACACATGTGAGAACAGTGCCATCACCATTATATATCCCACACATGTGGGAACAGTGCCATCACCATTATATATCCTACACATGTGAGAAGAATACCATCACCATTATATATCCCACACATGAGGGAACAGTGCCATCACCATTATATATCCCACACATGGGGCAACAGTGCCATCACCATTATACATGCCACGCATGTGGAAACAGTGTCATCACCATTATACATCCCACACATGTAGGAACAGTGCCATCACCATTATATATCCCACACATGAGAAAACAATGCCATCACCATTATATATCCCACACATGTAGGAACAGTGCCATCACCATTATATATCCCACACATGTGGGAACAGTGCCATCACCATTATATATCCCACACATGTGGGAACAGTGCCATCACCATTGTATATCCCACACATGTGGGAGCAGTGCCATCACCATTATATATTCCACACATGGGAGAACAGTGCCATCACCATTATACATCCCACACATGGAGGAACAGTGCCATCACCATTATATATCCCTCACATGAGGGAACAGTGCCATCACCATTATATATCCCACAAACTGCAAAATAGTGTCATCACCATTATATATCCCACACATGGGAAAACAGTGCCATCACCATTATATATCCAACACATGGGAGAACAGTGCCATCAGCATTATACATCCCACACTTGTAGGAACAGTGCCATCACCATTATATATCCAACACATGAGTGAACAAAGCCTTCTTCAGTTACATCAGAAACCTCCATGGCAAGGCCCAGGAGGGGCCCATGTGGGAACAGTGCCATCACCATTATACATCCCACACATGGGGGAAGTGTACCATCACCATTATATATCCCACACATGGGGGAACAGTGCCATCACCATTATATATCCCACAAACTGCAGAACAGTGCCATCACCATTATATATCCCACACATGGGAGAACAGTGCCATCACTATTATATATCCCACACATGGGAGAACAGTGCCATCACCATTATACATCCCACACATGGGAGAACAGTGCCATCATCATTATACATCCCACACATATGGGAACAGTGCCATCACCATTATATATCCCACACATGTGGGAACAGTGCCATCATCATTATATATCCCACAAATGAGGGAACAGTGCCATCACCATTATACATCCCACACATGGGGGAGGGGAACAGTGCCATCACCATTATAAATCCCACACATGTGGGAACAGAGCCATCACCATTATATATCCCACACATGTGAGAACAGTGCCATCACCATTATATATCCCACACATGTGGGTACAGTGCCATCACCATTATATATCCTACACATGTGAGAAGAATGCCATCACCATTATATATCCCACACATGAGGGAACAGTGCCATCACCATTATATATCCCACACATGGGGCAACAGTGCCATCACCATTATACATGCCACGCATGTGGAAACAGTGTCATCACCATTATACAACCCACACATGTGGGAACAGTGCCATCACCATTATATATCCCACACATGAGAAAACAATGCCATCACCATTATATATCCCACACATGGGGGAACATTGCCATCACCATTATATATCCCACACATGAGGGAACAGTGCCATCACCATTATACATCCCACACATGAGGGAACAGTGCCATCACCATTATATATCCCACACATGTGGGAACAGTGCCATCACCATTATATATCCCACACATGTGGGAACAGTGCCATCACCATTATATATCCCACACAAGTGGGAACAGTGCCATCACCATTATATATCCCACACATGGGGAACAGCACCATCACCATTATACATCCCACACATATGGGAACAGTGCCATCACCGTTATATATCCCACACATGTGTGAACAGTGCCATCACCATTATACATTCTACACATGTGGGAACAGTGCCATCACCATTATATATCCCACAAACTGCGAAATAGTGTCATCACTATTATACATCCTACACATGGGAAATCAGTGCCATCCCCATTATATATCCAACACATGGGAGAACAGTGCCATCAGCATTATACATCCCACACTTGTGGGAACAGTGCCATCACCATTATACATCCCACACATGGGGGAACAGTGCCTTCACCATTATATATCCCACACATGGAGGAACAGTGCCATCACCATTATATATCCCCTCACATGAGGGAACAGTGCCATCACCATTATACATCCCACACATGGAGGAACAGTGCCATCACCATTATATATCCCACACATGGAGGAACAGTGCCATCACCATTATGTATGCCTCACATGAGGGAACAGTGCCATCACCATTATACATCCCACACCTGTGGGACAGTGCCATCACCATTATACATCCCACACATGGAGAAACAGTGTCATCACCATTAATTATCCGTCACATGATGGAACAGTGCCATCACCATTATATATCCAACACATGAGGGAACAGTGCCATCAACATTATACATCCCACACATGAGGGAACAGTGCCATCAACATTATACATCCCACACATGAGGGAACAGTGCCATCAACATTATATATCCCCCACATGAGGGAACAGTGCCATCAGCATTATATATCATACACATGGGGGAACAGTGCCATCACCATTACATGACATAAGGCACTGTAATCTTGATCGCCTATCCCTGTGGAAGGATGAAGTTAAACAGTGGTCTCTACCTATATATTGTAAGTATAACTTACTTTACCTAATCACCTGAAGCTGAATACCATCCACAAAATTTACATTATGCACATTTTATGTCTTTACCCCGTAACATATCAAAAAATGGGCAGCTGTACAGGAACAGACCAGAACAACCTAGAGAGTGACGGGATGAGTATACATGATCATAATGCCTGGCTTTTAATATTAACAGTAGCAGGGATTTAAAAAAACAAATGCATATCTTTTAAACACTGGTGCCACATCTGTCAGTACTGACATTAGCTCAAAGATAGTGGTATGACTGTGCAGTGTTAGAAGTTTGTTTGACCATGCCTCCGACTGAACAGGTAGACAAGTTTGTCATAAAGTTAAGGCTCTGTACATATATTGTGAGGATGTCTGTGGGTTCAGTCCCCTCTAACCCATGGTTGTGTTATCACGAAAAAATAGTTCACGTGTATTTTTGTCTCAGTAGTATCATTGCATCATTGCATGGGATATATAAGTAAGATCGTCAATAGTAGTTTGGTGGACATTTTCCTGTATAAAATCAAGTTTCTTTTCTTTGCCTATCACTTGTGATTGAAATATATATGATTGAGCAACATGCACTTATTAAACCTGTCTTTAAGGAAAGGGGAGTAGGACAAACCCAGAATCATATAGATCCTTAAGTCTATTTTCATGTTGTGGAAAAATAATGGAGAAGGTAATACTGGATAAGTTATTGTCAGAACTGGATAGGTTGGTACTTGAAACCATATATCAGCATACATATGTTGAAAATAGATCTATACCGCCTGTAACATGATGTTCTATAACAATATAATAACAGCTATGAATGAAAAATTGTGCTGTGATATGATTTACATAGATTTAACTTCAGAATTTGACAGGGTCATACACAAAACACTGATCAATAAATTAGTACAACTGGGTATTGATGTACTGTTGATAAGATGGATAGCTGCATGGCGTACCAATAAGACATGGCAAGTATCACACACCAACTGGACAGGTGAAATCCTTGGTTACAGTCAAGGTGTCCCACAGGGCTCTGTGCTAGGCCCTTACTTGTTTAGATTGTATCTTTCAGACCTTACTTTTTCATCTGAGGTGTTCTACAGTCTATATGCTGACGACCTGAAATTGGGTAAACTGATTACAAATGTTGCAGATAAGGCATGTCTGCAAAATAATTTGACTAAATTGACCACTTGGGCACAGAAGAATAATATGTTGATAAATACATCAAAAACTAAGCATATGAGATTTGGGAGACATAAACTGAAAGGTGAATATTTAATACAGCACATAGTGATTGAAACTGTAGACTCATTTAAGGACCTGGGTATATGAGTAGATTCAGCTATAAGTTTTCCTTATCATATCAACCAATTGGCTAATGATAGTTATAGAACTATAGGTTGTATAAAAAGATTTATAAAGTCTAGGAAATCAAACATAATGAAGTCATTGTTTGTTAGTTACATTAGACCCAAACTTGAGTATGGAATAACAATATGGAAACCCTATAGGAAAACAAGCATGAATAAACTGGAAAGAGTACAGCGGAAATATACTAAGGGCATCCATGCATGTGAAAATCTAAGTTATTATGAAAGACTAAAATATCTGAACTTGTACAGTGTCTCTTACAGATATTTAAGAGGAGATCTTATTCAGGTACATAGGGCCTTTAGGAACAACTACCTCTGGGAATGTTTGAGGTTATCAAAAAGTACTAGAGAATCATCAGATAACCTATGTAGAAGATACTATAGGAATGAGAAGTGTACTAATTGGTTCTCTGACAGAGTAGCTGATGCTTGGAACAGACTACCAAATTACATTAAAGCAAGTACTAGTTTAGATATTTTTAAGAATAGCCTGGGCATTTACTATGGGAACAAGTGTTTTGGTATATTGGCAAGCTAGAAGGGCATTACTGCCCGTGCTTGAAACATTTGTATGTATGTATGTACGTATCCACCAAACGCAGCTTTTCACCAATAAACTTGTAAAAACAAATAAAGAAAATAGCGATGTCTTCTTAGGTTACCACACTTTAATAAAACAATGAAATCACCTCCAGTTAGCGCTTTCGTCTCAACTCTACAGAGACTTCTTCAGACTGAGGTTAACTTCTACAAAATTCCTTTTTTAAGGCTTCAATTATCACATGGTTTAAACTCATCACATGATACATTCACTTTAAAATGTCACTTTTATTAAAGTGTGGTAACCTAAGAAGACACCGCTATTTTCTTTATATGTATGTATGTATGTTTACTTTGTATATGTACAGCAGTCTTAAGACATCAAACTGCATCTTTTTTTTTCCACAGGCACCTGTTGTTCTGCCTAAGCCAGACTGCATGTGATAATGGCTGTTAGTTCAGGTACCGCTGCCTGTAGAAATACAGGCTTTTGAAATTCATGAGTACTTACTGGTTTGAAAAGTATATTCTGATTAACTGTATCAGTATCAACATAGATAGAACTTCAGTTTTTCTCTGTATTTGTATTTCTCTTCCTCCACCCTCTTTGTCACTATGCATTTATTTTATGTATTTTTCATTTCTCTCCATTTCTTTCACTTTTATATATTTTCACTTTCATATGCAGCAACTCAGCAACATGCAGCCATCCCATCACCAGGGTTTATTGCCCCCCTCCACAGGTGGCAGCAGCTCCACCTCCATGTAGCACATCTGGGTCCTAGCCTGCCACAGTTGCCTCCACACTTCCTGCCCTACCTGTGTAAGCTGGTAAAATTGTACCAGACAATAGCAGTGTGAGTGGAGGTGAAGCTTTGGTCACCCATCAGCAAATGGCAGAGACTGTGGGGCTTATCATTGACCCTGTATCTGCCAAATGGAGAACATGCTTGTTGAGTTGTGCTCCTGACCAACACTGGTTCTAACATTTGAGCCAGGGCCCAGTGGTGACAATGCCCAGGAAGATGCATAATCTCTCAGTGTTTCCCAGCAAGCAGAGGCTGTAGCTGCACTCAGTTGTGTCCCCCAACCTGGTGTCACACTCCAATTTGTGTCCATGCCTGCTCCTGTTGGCTTTTACCATCTTCCCCTTACCAATGTCTTCCCTCTGTTTTTCTGATGTCTCCTTCACCAGTGCATTCCCTCTCCCTCATTGTGTTACCACACAACCTGAAGATCATGTCTGAAACCCTTGCTACCAGATCTATTACTTTTACCGACATCTTACTTCTCTTCTTCCTTTCTTCTCCACCTTTCCCTTCACATCATAAAAATAAAATGGGCACCTGTCCCACAAAAAAAATTTCCCTCCTACCCTACTTTCTTCTTTCTTATTCCTTTTTTGCTCACCTTTGGTTCTGCCCCCTGCTTGCTTCCCCATTTTTTTCCTCTTACCTATAGCCTCATTTCCAGCCTTTAATCCGGTCAAAAAATAACAACCCATATTATACTTACATACAATACTTCAAAGGGGTTTTCAAATCATTTATATTTTTGTAGTCATAGTGTGCACAGTGGGTCATAAAGTGCATCATTGATGTCTATGTACAACCAGTGAGAAATGGCACTGCTGATTGTATATAGCAGCAGTGAAATCCAATCAGTATCATGAACACATATGTTGGCATTGTCTGCTACTGGTCCCACAAACCAGCTGAATGTCATTATATGGTAGTGTGCACATATGAGCTAGAGTAAAGTTTATTTTATGAGTCTAATTGACGTCTGCAGTATCAGAGCATAGTGTAGAGGTTTCAAATCCCCTTAGGGTGTATAGATAATTTGACTTTTCTGCTTCCATTCTGTAAATGTGCAGCACACCTGTTATGAACTTCAGTCTGTACAAATATATTGAAAAAGAACAATGTTAGCATTATCAATTTACATGTAAAACATGTTTGAACCCCTCAATTGCAAGATCATATTGAAATAATAGTTTATTTTGTTTTAAAATATTAATCCTGTGTATTGCAGTATTTTCACAATTGTGCATGTTATGTATTCCTGAATGCCTTTCCGTTCCACCTATATTTGGAATATACAAAACTATATTAATGGTGTATCACTGCTATGCACAGTTATTGAGATATGATCAGTAGTTTGACTGGCTTATAAAAATATGTCATTTCATTAATATCTCAATGGATGCTAAACATGCAGCATATATATAGTGTTATCATAGCTAAAGTGTCATGTGTTTATAAATTGTGTACTGAGGAACACTTAGGCAATTGTTAGCGAAGTGTTGTGATATTAATCATGTGCGCATTAATATTTCATCAGTTGGTGAAGATGTTCAGGACTGTCATAACCAGCAGGGATATTGTGAGACTAAGGAATGATACCAAACTGGTGCAGCCACATCCAAGAAGCCTGAGATATTATAGATTGTTTATGATCTGTTTATGAATATAACAATATTTGCAGATAAAAAGAACTATTACCATGCTAGTGTGTGTGTGTGTGTGTGTGTGTGTGTGTGGTGCACAACATGGAAGAACTACATAATGGGTCAAAACCTGCCAGTCATGGTTGTCATCTTCGTGCCGCTTAGTGACTTAGTGGTTAATACCTTTTTCAAAGTATTAGGTTCACTTCTGATCTCTAGTCATTGTCAGTGTGGAGTTTGCATGTTCTCCCCTTGTCTGTGTAGGATTTCTCCTGGCATGTTAGTCGCATCCTAAAAATATGCAGATTGTTTGAGTACTCTAAACTGTTCATATGCAATACATTACCCTTGTTTATATATATGTTTCATTACCCTTGATCTCATGACACCTGGGTGATGGCAAAAAGGGTCTCTCATGAGCAGTTCACTTACTTGAGTAAAATACGTAAAGAAATAAACATACACTCTGTGAAACAATAATTCCTGTTAGAAAATACCATCATTGATCATAAGCAAAAATGTCGTAGTTCTGAAAAATACATCCAGAATGAATTGCCAGGAAGATATTTCCCTGGTATCATATAAAAGCTGACAACCTGTCAAACTGCTTTGAAGGTGATAACTGCATTTGTCAGATATGCTTAATGATATATACAGCATTGTTCTGTAATTTTAATACCCCACTTTACAGAAAAATATTTTTCTTCATTCATATTCAAGTATAAAATCAGTAGTCACAATTACAGCTCTGTGGCGTAACATTTCTGATTTTCATTTCTGTGTAACACTAACATTTCTCAATATATCAATACTCGTAAGAAGCATTGCTTTAGAAATGGAGTGTGTGTCAAAAATATCTCAGGAAACACTATACCTACACAGGAAGCAAAGCTGCAATTAGACACGCCTTTAGCAGAGAGCAAAGAGTTAAATAACTGAATTCTGTAATTGCATTATCTCTATATGTAGTATTAGTTTGGCCCTTTTAATACATTTTCAGCATTTTACCCAATTATTCACTGGATATACTTTGCTATTTTCTTTAATGGACTTCCAGGATGGTTGTAGAATATATAAAAGGCTCCCAAGTGACTTTATGTAGTTAGAAATCAGTTTTTTTTAGGTGACAGCTTCCTCTTCATTGCTAAACAGAGTTCTCTTACCCTAGACGTGAGGAGCCTGACTTTGTTTCGCTATATATAACAAAACTGCTACTTCCTCATTGGTGCACAATGGCATTTTTATTGCCATTCATATGAATTCCTTAGGATTTATTTTGCAACAACTCTTCTTATTTTAACTTCTGTTTTTCAAAATGTCTGTATGCAATGTAAAGCTACCAAAGGAGGTCTCACTGCAGGTGTTATCTGACACCCACCCAGGTTATAGTATTCAAACTGTTAAAAATTGTATTACTAAAAATTAAATGGACTTGTGTATTTACCTGCTGACTCTGTAACTAATGTACAGCTTATTGCTTATGCTGTTCAACTAATCTATGTTAGTGCACAGCACACTACCCCTCACTGTGTATTTCGGTGCTGCCATGCTCTATGGTCTGTATCTCTGCTCAGAAATGATACACACATTCATTTACTAGATTACAAATAATAAGGTTTTAAAAACATCAATTGGATATAGTAGTAGTAGTGTTATCTGCAAGCCTGGGAATTTAGTGTTTGGAAACAGTCTTGGTACCAACTAGCTACTCAGTAGGGAGAAGGAAACTAGCCAACATCACTCCTCAAGACTTATGGAGGGCAGTGGGGATCAGCCCGTGGATTTCAGTCTTCCTGTGATCAAGCAGGCTCATCTAGTGCCAGATATAGGCCAAGTGTTCAAAGAAGGCATAGTTAATAATGTGTGACGCACTTCTGACAATCTTGTATGCTGCAAATCCAAGGGTAGGACTAAAAAGGAAAAACTCAGAGTACAAGATGAACATCACCCGCTGGAAGACTGATAAAGAGTTTGTCAGCATTACAGTATTCATACAGACATTGTTTTATGCTGCGTTGCTCAATATCCCAAAAGCAGCAATGCATCCATCTATCACATAAGCATTAGTCAGTCTCTATAATGCAAGTCAGGATTCTGTGCCTTTTGTAGCTCTCATAGGTTCATAGGTAGGTACTAGGCTATTGGCCCTGGGGCCTATACAAGCCCATCCAAAAAGGTACCCTGGCTTTTGCCACCCAAGAAAATTATTTTCCTGTGCCACTGTCGAGCAGAGCCACAGAGGTGATCCATGGGGTGAATTTCCTATTTCCCATCCAGTCATCAAGGTTTTTCTTGAAGAGTGCTAATGAGGAGCTTTGTTTGACATAGATAGGTGGCTTATTCCAGAGTATGGGAAGTCTCTGGGACAGGAATCTATCCCTCCGGCATGTTCTGTTTATTGTGGTGACAAGGTTTAGGTCCCTAGAGCGTGTAGCTCGGAGGGATTGGGATTTCTTTAAGTGGAGCATGTCCAACAGCTCTGGGTTTGACATAGCTTTGTATGTTAGGCAGAGATCACCTCTGAGTAGGCGATATGCGATGGAGTAAAGCTGGAGTTTTTTGAGACGGTCTGTATAGGGCATCTGTTTGAGGCTGGTAATCCTCTTTGTGAGGTATTTCTGTGGCCTTTCCAGTTGCTGTAGATGTCTTGTGAGGTACATACCAAAAGGGGCGTTGTACTCTATAGTGGGTCTAATGAGTGATGAGTAGATGGGAACAATGACCTCTTTTTTTCTGGATGAGAAACCTTTTGTGATGAGGTGTGCCACGTAGAAGGATTTCCTGACTACTGTGGCGATGTGATTATCAAAGGAGAGACTACTGTCCACCTGTGCCCAAGGTCTCTTATCACACTTTCGGTGTTAAGTATACTACCTCCTATGTTGTAGTTCATGGGTACAGAGTTTTTACCAAAGGGGATGACAATGCACTTTTTGGCATTGAGCTTGAGGCCATGGCTTTGACACCAGGCATCTGTCTCAGTGAGGCCCTTTTATAGGGTGTCCACATCGTTAGCAGTTTCGATTATGGCTCCTAGTTTGCAGTCATCTGCAAACTTCGTTAGCCAAAGGCCTTCTGTGTTAGCCTGTACTTCAGAGAAGTAGATACCAAACAGGAGAGGACCCAGGACTGAACCCTGTGGTACTTCACTTGTCACTGGTCTGAAGTCAGATTTGGAGTCTGCTACTTTCACAGTGTGGGTTCTATCAGTGAGCCAGTTGGCAACCCATCTTGTGACATAGGGATTTTTACTTAGTTTAGTGAGTTTATCTATAATTCTAGAGTGGGGGATGGTGTCAAAAGCCTTGGCAAGATCTAGATAGGCTGTGTGAACCACCTTACCCTTGTCTACGGTTTTGGTGACTGCTTCAAAGAAGTCTATCAGGTTTAGGAGACATGATCTGCCTTTTACAAACCCGAACTGGGTGGGGTCCAGAGTTTGGAGATTACCAATGTCTTTTTTTATAAGTTTAATGATGATATGTTCCATGGCCTTGCAGGCCAGGTTCAGCAGGCTAATGGGGCAGTAGTTCCTGGGGTCCATGGTGGCTCCCCCCTTGTGGCGTGGGATAACCGTCACTGTGGCCATTCAGCAGGCACAAAGCCTGAGGTGAGGCTATGATTGAACATGGTACTTAGGTGGGGTGCCAGTTCGTTTTGTAGTTCATGTAGAACGCAGCCTGGAATGTTGTCTGGTCCCATGGATGCTGTGTTCTCGGCTTTGGAGAGTGAGGTTTTTACCTGTGCAGCCTTGATTACAGGAACTTTGCATTCTTCCGGCATAGCGATGGGCTGTTTAGGGGGTGAGAGGGGGGTAAAGTTAGCACTGAACCTATCTGCCAGGATGTTGGCAATATCAGTTGGATCTGTATATTTAGTGCCATTGTGCTGTAACTCAATCTTCCATTTCCAAAATGAAGAACACTACCTCTCATAATGTGGAATAAATGGGCAAAATGTAGAGCACCTACTAACAGCTTACTAATGACTTTACCTAGGAAAGTCATAGAATAGTTACAATGTGCTACTTTATAGTTATAAAAATTTATTCTGATGAATTAATATGATTCCGTACTATTTACCGCAGATACCAGTTAAAAAAATTCCTGATACTGAATATGTGACAGACATTTTCAATGAGGAACTTCAAGGGACATGTACTTTTTAAGACCTAAAATGAGGAATGTGCCTTGCTTTGAGGTACACTCATAGCCAGCCTTAGGCATAGGCCAACTAGGTGACTGCCTAGGGCGCCGCTTTAGCAGGGGCACTTTTCCAGTAATCTGGATGGTGTAGATAGACCAGTTCTTGGGGGGCACTGTGCAGACCTTTTGCCTAGGGCACCAGTTAACCAAAGGCCGGTCCTGGTGTACACTTGAGAGGTATGGTGCCTTTTTATTTTTATGCTTGTAAGCTGCAGCCAATAGCAGTGGTCAGCCAGCTGTTTAAGCATAGCAGTCATGAATGGCAGCAAATCAGAAGCTGTGCACAAAGCTGGTAAAGTCAGGCCCTGTGAGTCAGGAACATGGTCTCCATGATTGTGCTGAGCCAGCCATTGTTTACCTTTTTGGCATAATGTGGTTCTTAGCTTATTAATAATTAACAAAGTGAAAAATTATTGTGGAAACAGCAGCTAATAAAGAAATCTACTCGCAGCCAGGGTTGGGCCTAGGGTGAGAGAACATATTCCCCAGAGGCAGGTGAGTAAAGTATCAAGGAAATCTTAGAATCATGGTAAGTTTACACATGGCTACAAGCCTCAGGGTGTTCACTAGTGCATGAGCAGCAGGATGATAAAGGCAACTTTAAGTAAATCTAAGAGAAATACAAAGCTTAAGCACAAGTGGCAAACACGAATACAAGCTGCTACAGATTTCTAGTATTCTTCAAGCCACTGCACTCTGAGCAAAAATTCATGTCTTAACAGATCATTATTATAAACCAAACAAAATAGTAGATAGTAAACTATTCTGTCAGCAACAATAAAACAGCAGAAAGATCATCTATCAATTGCTGAAGTATTGATGATCTATAAGTAAAATAAGTCAACTCAGTATGAAACCAGCTTCAGATTATAAAGAAATCTTAAAATATATCTGCAGAACTATGCAGATGGCTCTCCAGGCCCGAATCCCAAATATTGCACCTCACAAATAAGGTTAATTGCACAGTGCTCGCAGTTTGCTTCATGGAACAGTTCATGTCTTTGTCGCTCAGCTGTTTCAAAGCTAGAAATTCCAAAAATATTAAAAATGACAAGCATCTAACCAGTAGGTTTCCAATAAACAGCAAGTGATTCAAAACATTGAGATACTCAATATTTTTACACAGACCACAGTTACAAAATGGCACCACACAAAAAATCCTAATATCAATATTATATTAACACTGCAACAAAACATCTTAGTTCTTATCAATTAATTCAGTTATAATGAAGATAATCTACTAAATTAATTAACTCCTTTTAGTCATGTAACATGTTTCATTCTGACTCCTTGCATTAGCTAGTTCAATACCAACTAGAAAGTCCCTTGCACCAATTGCAAAAGCATAGCTACATATAATGCACATTATGTCGAAGTCTAGGCCTGACTGTTTTCAGCCTGAGTGGACATACCCCAAATTGCATACTCCCTTATCCAGAATATTTCTTCAGAGAATCTAGTCAACTATTATTGCCAGCAGGGTAAATTTGTTTTGGCTGTCAACTTCTGTACGTTCAACTGTTTAACACAAAGTTCCATGAACTTAGACCTCAACTGCAGCTGTTTTAGGGCAGTGATTCTCACACTCATAGGAGTTTACCTTACTTATTGGGGTAAGTAACTGACCTCCAAAAAGGAAGGCCCTCAAAGTGATACCCTGAGTTCAGTTATCATGGACCTCTTACTCCTCAACCATAATAGGGTGTGACTGGGTATGAATAAATGCATTTCCCATCATCTGTAATGCCAAGTGAGGTGACAGCTTCACCCTAAGATAAAGTATTCTCATCTGATAGGTTTACCCTGCCTTCTTCTATACCCATCCTGGGGAGACTTCTGTCCCTAATAGGGACCAAAATAGCCATTTTAATACACAAACCAACCAGAATCTGACATTAATGGAAGCATGGGAAGAAGGTATGAATACAGAACGTTTATTTTGACTGTGTTACTTCATTCTCCAAAATTGTAAGCATATTGGATGCCTTGTCATAAGGCCAACAGTCACTTTGTCCATTGCTTTGTTCAGATACTCCTTACCTAACGCTCCAAGTGTGTACAAAATCAACACTCCAAGTTATCTGAATCCCTTTGAGTCTCATTTTAGACCTATATTTGTGATTTTGGTCATCCCATAACCATGAAAATATTAATATTAAGCTTACAGTTTGAATATTTGCTATTTACTTTAATAAAAACAGCCGCTTCCTGACTTAACTCAGTCAGTCCTTAGCAGCAGGAATCCAGTTAATTCTGCCAATGAGCTTTGATCCAAAATCCTGCATAAGATTTGAAATCTGATATGAATTACAGAAAATATAACACATGAAACCCTTCAGTAGAACTGCAGAGCAGTATTAGGATCAAAGATCTTCTGTCAGTATTGATTTTATAATGTAGATTTATGACAGAAAAAAAGGTATTTTATTTGCCAAAAATTACTAGTGTTATGGCCAAACAAAGAGTTATACTTCTATAAGTGTGCAAGCAGATTCGAGACATCAGTGGGAGGATTGTTCATCTGAGTGTGACCTTTCCAATGATGTATATGGTAAGATGGACAGCATACAGCTGTTTTGTGACATTGCATAATCCAAGAAAATTATGCATGTGATCTTTCCACATTATTTCAAAACAATATTAATCTACAAACCAAGCATGTCAGATGGCAAGCTTCGGTGGCAACATTGTGCGCCTTAATATTTTGTATAAAACTGGGCCATTTGTTTACCCATAGGTCACACAGATTTTATAAATGGAATGAAGTTATGAAAATACAGCTAATTAGTCATAACTGTGTTGCCAAAATGCATGTATATCTCAGAATATCTTTACATTATACACTATGTTTTAAATATAATTATTTACAAGCAAACGCTGTTTGCATATACCACCAACATGATAGAATCACCTCCTGATTTTGCTTTATTAATGTAAACGTGTAAAATATCTCACATTTTCATAACATTTTGCAAACTATCATTACCAACTCCAGCTTTGTGCATCCCATGCTGTCCATTTCATTAACCATGTTTAGCAAATCATGTCTGCATCAGATGCCATCTTGCTGCCTTCATTTTAGATATGCATCAGTACAAGTGTTTCAGAAATTAGACTTTGAAAACACTGACAAGAATACACACTTCAGAAGTGCAGGGAAGTCTCCTGTGAAGATGAATACACTCTTACATGTTGCGGAAACACTTTGGTCTCCTAACAACTCTGCTCTTGTAAGAAACAACGAATTAAGCTATATGATCACGAGCCAAAACCAGAACACCACCTAAATAAGCATGAACATTTATGTGGCACCAACTAAGGTGCATACCAGCTGCCTCATGGTTCTTCTAGATATTTCTCAATAATGGTTCTAGAATTAGGTTAAACATGCAAGAAGGCAACAGACATCACAGCTTCATCCTCTTGAGAATTTCAGAATAGTACATAAATTACCATCTTGTATTTAAACCCTAGTTTGAGGGATTCAAATACAAGGCAATAATGCTTGTCATGAATTTAGATGGGGAACCCATGGCTATAATTATGGTCAAGAAGAAACCTAATCTGACCCAACTGCAAGCCTTTTCAACATCCACAAAGAGGGGAAATCCAAATGTTCTTTATAACTGTCCATTGCTACAAGCATGCAGACCACCATATAGAGTTGTGAAGTAGACCCTTTACCATTTATAATACCAACCTGACTCTCACTCAGCAGAGGCTGCCATACCTTATACAAGTGTGAAGTCAGGACTTTGGATAAAATGATCCCCCCTCCTTTATCAAAGAAATTGCTCTATGATACACTACATCTACTGGAGTCTTCAGGAGGATTAAGTAGCAACACGCTAGACATTTATAGAATATCATTCTGCAGTTCTATACCTTCTACCAACTTTTCAGAAAGTTACAAAGGGAAGCTGGTACCTCCGGTGACACCCATCTTTAAACCAGTGCAGACAGAACTTTGATACAGTACCCTTCTGTGATGCTACAACTTCCTCCAGTGAAATTGTGTGTGCACCACATTCGGTGACTATCTGAGCAGGTCTATGTTTTTTTTAATATACCTCTAGTTGCTTGTCTTTTCCATATTCTGTGTTTCAACATAAGATTTCTGAAAATAGTAAGCAAAGCATGCTGCATTGTGACATAGATGGCACAAATTAACCAAGATTCAGTCTCTAAGAACAAGGATATCCTGTACACCCTTGAAGGGGTATCATCCAGTAAGCAACAAGTCTGCTGGGAATTCCATTTATCCTTTCTATCACTTTGCACTGGCAATCTATATCAGTTGCAATGCAGTACTATCAAGTAATGAGTCTCATTTCCACACAATCTATGCAAACTCACTTCTGATACCTCCAACCTCTGTTGTGCATGCTAGACATCCTCCAGCCATTTATGGTAACTCATCTTATGAATCACATGCATCAAGCTTCCAATAGTTGACATTCACTCACCATCCATCCTTTTATGGAAAGCCAGTAATAATCTGCTTGGTACAGAATGAAGCTGTGATTGTAACCTTACTATTATGAGCTGCTAATGGCCTTTGTCTTGTAATCCTGTGCTTGATTTCTTCATTCTGCACTAGTTTGTTGTGTGACTCTGAGGAAGTCACTTTACTGAGCAGTGCTCCTGGGCCTCCACTGAAAAGGGGGTTTCAACAGAGTTAGACATGTACATAAATAAGCAAATAAATTAATAAAAACAAACCCTCACTAATAATTTAAGTTTTAATGTCTTCTTTAAGCAGTCAGTTTTCAACTCTCCTTGTTGAGTTCCTGCCCAAGTTATGTAACCCTAAAATGCATGCTGTGACCTGAATGGCATTTTGGGTAATGTCTGCAGAAATCACACATTGCAAAATCAAAATAGATACTAGGAAAAACTGTATTCTGGACTGGGCACCCCAAAAAAGCTGAAGAGGCATATAAACTGAGGCACTGAGGAACTGTATGCAGTCCACTCTAAGGATCTAGTAATTTGTTACAAGTACAAAGCTTACCCATTTCTTCTTGCTGTTTAATTTATCTAGTCCTAGATTAATGAGGATTTGCAATCTACATAAAGTGTTCAAAACACACTTTCACTCATCCTGTCCTGCAATTATGATTAAAAGAACAATATGGTGTAATCCATGTTTCACGGTGTAAAAGAATCCAGCCCAGTGCCTTTTTAGATCATATACATTCCAAAAGGGGGATAAACCTCCATTAAGTCTACTAGACACTAAAACTGTCCCCTTTTAGCATCTTTGACCAGCTGTTACTGAGCTAACTGATGCTGTCTAGATAATAAAACAGCCATCCTTACAGTATTGCTACTAGCCAGAGAATGGCCAGCCACAACATACTCTTTATACTTAGGTGGGTTTGCTGCACTGTTACTTCAGGGGTACAAGTTTCTTGGAGGAAGTGCGCAAGAGGAAAAGGAGCAAAAGTAAGCAGGCCATCCTTCACAATATTCTGCCTCTCCTGGAGCCCATTAACAGTGTAAGTAAAAAAAATAGTGTTACTTCATCTTAAACCACAAAAATAAAACTAATAACATAAGTAAAACAAAAATGGGCCATCCGCACCAACACACTTTATTCAGAACAGCATAGTAATTCTGGATAAATCAATGTAACTGAGCACTTTCATCTTAAAAATACAATTAAAAAAATACTTCATCAACATTAACTAACTTTGATGAAGTATTTTTTAATTGTATCTTAAGATGAAAGAGCTCAGTTACATTGATTTATCCTAAATTACTATGTTGTTCTGAATAAACAGTGTTACTTCATCTGCCAACTAGGTGCCAATTTATGGAAAAAAATAAGATGACAAACTAAAACTGCAGAACAGCAAGTCTATTTTCCAGGAGATCCCCCAACATCATAACTGAAACTGAAATGAACATTTCTATAGCTCTTAAATAAACAAGGCATATACTAGATAGCCTGCAGCTGCACTTGTATCCTTGCACGGTATACCACAGTCAAAGCTATTAATCCCAGAAGAGCATATTATGTTTTTCAAGCAGCCTGTGAGACCTCTCTGGCACATTAATTAACTCCTGGTGTTAGAATGGCCATAAAAAATCCCGTTAAACCATTGTCTGGAGCACTGAGGGGGCCCATAGTCACAGCCCATTTTCTAAGTACAAAGCATGGTTAATCTTCTTCAGTTTTTTGCATGTCCCCAGCAGATCCAAGGTGGATGATGCATCCAGTACTACCTAACACATAAGATAAAATATGACCACTGTTTTAAGATAAATATGGCTTTCCAAAAGAAACTACAGCTTCCCATCTCTCCCACCAGTGGGAGACATGAGCCCTAAGTCCCAAGTACCCATTAAATCTAGGTTACATCTAGTAGCTCCTCTCCTTATTCAAAAAGAATAAGCCAAATACTTTGAGTACCACAGATGGCAAGCATGTAAGCCAAAGCTGCATACACTTGCATGTATTAGGGAGTCACATGTGCACATTATAACTGATGAAACAAATCCAGCTTCGGAAATATTAGAACCCCCTGTTGAATCAGATAAAATGGATAGCAACTTGCTGTTAAAATCGATTTGTACTTTAATATAATTATATTATACATATACATTATAACTGCACTGGGACCTCATCACCCAGTTTCTCTCCCATCAACTTTTTTATTTTTCTCTTTATCCTACCTAACATATTCTCTAAAGTATAGATGACAAATATGTTTTTTAAAGTTTTGTTGGAACAAATCTGTTTTTCTATATTCAGTTCTAACTCTTGCTTTTTCTCCTGCATACAGATTCATCAAAAGGTATAAATGGTGAATTACGTTCACCATTTCTTTATGATCTTGTCACAGTTTGTTATGGCCCACAGTCAAATGCTCTAAAGAAGTCAATAAAGCAGAAACAAATATTTTTATAGAATCCCTTATTTTAATCCAGCAGATTTTGACAATTTGATCAATGGTGCCTAGAACCCCTTCTGCAACCAGCTTGTACATCTGTCAGTTCTCAGTCCATATATTGCTGGAGTCTAGTTTGAATGATCTTGAGCATTACCCAGCAAGCATGTGAAGTAAGTGCAATTCTTCAATAGTTTTCTGCTTTTTAGCATTGCCTTTTATGGGGTTGAAATATAATTTGGCATTTTCCAGTCCAATTCTAAGCAACACTACAACAGTGTCATTTTGCAGCATTTTAAGTAATCCAACTGGAATTCCATTACTTCTTGCAGCTTTGTTATTAGCATGACTTTCCCGGGGCCATTTACGTTTACTGCCCAGAACGTTTTGCTGCATATCAGAGAAAAACTATCGCATGTATGATTTTTATCATAATTTTTAACATCGCAGATAAAGTGACTGCTGTTTATAGTGTTATGGCTTCACAACTCAAAATTAATCATGTGATCATCAGTTTTATTCTTATCTTAATTTGGAGAAAGAGAGGAAAAAATAGAATCTGTTAAGTTCATAGAAAGCATGTTTCATGACTAGTGTTAAAATATGTACTGAGGCCAGTGCTAGGTTAAGGGAATGGAAATGTCAGGAAGAACTAAGCTAAACAATAAAGGAGGTATATAGACTAGTATTAGGCAGAAGACCAGCAACCTAAAGTTTTCAACAAAATTAGCAGTTAAAAAACAGAACTGAAGGGAGATACAGCTCACCTCTATGATTAGATCATTAATAGACAGGGAGATTGCCATTTAAAGTTGACAAAGTTCAAATTAATTAAAAATGTTTTGAAGAAAAGGATAAAGCAACTTATGAGAATGGAAACCCAATGGCATGATCATAGGCTGTTCACTAAAGTCAAAGGATGAGAACTAGGAAATAAACCCCAGGGATCACTTCTGTGTCTCTGCTCGACAGAGGCACAGGAAAATAACTTTCTTAGGTGGCGTAAGCCAGGGAACCTTGTTGGCTAGGCTTACGTAGGTCCTTGGGCCGATAGCCTAGTACCTACCTATGAACCTAAGTCTGTTTATAAATTCATTAGGAAAGCTGAGCAACGGGTGGCCATGGTGGTGCAGCGGTTAGCGTTGTCGCCTCACCGCAAGAGGTTCTCTGGTTCAATCCTCGGCTGGGGTGCCTTCTGTGCAGAGTCTGCATGCCCTCCCTGTGGTCATGTGTGTTTCCTCCGGGTGCTCCGGTTTCCTCCCACATCCCAAAGACATGCTGTAGGTGGATTGGACACTCTAAATTGGCCCTAGGCGTGAGTGCATGCGTATGTGTGCCTTCCTTGGAAGGTTGGGCAAAGGGCTGGCATCTCGACACCGTAAAACTCCACTGCCAATCATGAGTGGACAGGTGATCTGCTGTGGCGATGCCTGACTGGGAAAAGCCAAAAGAAGAAGAAGGAAAGCTGAGCAACAAAAATATTGTAATGGAAGAAGAACAGAAAATACAGAGGAAATTGTACTTGTTTTATCAATAAATACTGCATACATTTTGGGAAACAAATAAAATAAAGACAGAATTTCTGAAATACAGGGTTTCCTTGTATTCCATCAAGTTATCCTAACGATGTGGACAAACTACAAAAGGGCCTCACTGAGACAGATACCTGGTGTCAAAGCCATGGCCTGAAGCTCAATGCCAAAAAGTGTATTGTCATCCCCTTTGGTAAAAACTCTGTACCCATGAACTACCACATAGCTGGTAGTCTACTTAATGCCGAAAATGTGATAAGAGACCTTGGGACACAGGTGAACAGTAGTCTCTCCTTTGATAATCACATCGCCACAGTGGTCAGGAAATCCTTCTACGTGGCTCATCTCATCACAAAAGGATTCTCATCCAGAAAAAAAGAGGTCATTGTTCCCCTCTACTCATCACTCATTAGACCCATTATAGAGTACAATGCCCCTTTAGGTAAGTACCTCACAAAACATCTACAACAACTGGAAAGACCACAGAAATACCTCACAAAGAGGATTACTGGCCTCAAACAGATGCCCTACGCAGACCGCCTCAAAAAACTACAGCTTTACTCCATCGCATATCGCCTACTCAGGGGCGATCTCTGCCTAACATACAAAGCTATGTCAAACCCAGAGCTGTTGGACATGCTCCACTTAAAGAAATCCCAATCCCTCCGAGCTACACGCTCTAGGGACCTAAACCTTGTCACCACAATAAACAGAACATGCTGGAGGGATAGATTCCTGTCCCAGAGACTTCCCATACTCTGGAACAGACTATCTATCTATGTCAAACAGAGCTCCTCATTAGCACTCTTCAAGAAAAATCTTGATGATTAGATGGGAAATAGGAAATTCACCCCGGGGATCACTTCTGTGGCTCTGCTCGACAGGGGCACAGGAAAATAATTTTCTTGGGTGGCAAAAGCCAGGGTACATTTTTTGGCTAGGCTTATATAGGCCCTAGGGCCAATAGCCTAGTACCCACCTATGAACCTATTTTTTCTATAATGAGATGTAGAACTAAAAAACTACTATTTTGAAAACACAGATTAAGACTACCATGATGTATTGGAAGTTGAATGATTTTACCTCTCGGAAAAGAAAGGAATTAAATATGTAAAGGTGACCTGAAATGTCAGCACCAGAAAATGTGTTGAACAAAAAAAATAGCAGACAGCAAAACCCTGTATAAAAAATAAGATCAATGAATTTGTAACTAATACACCATACTTAGGAAATACTGTGAAGTTCCTCTAAAAGATGAAAATAATTTCAAACAAAGGTAGCAATGTATGTATGTACAGCTATTTGTCCAAGATAGTAGACAGTCTTGCTCTTTTTTTTAACAAAATTTTAGTCATACATGTCTTAAAACTTGTCTTTTACAAAACTGGTCCTGCAAAGATAGTGTGGTAACACACATTTACCAAAGCATTTTGAAAAACTGGAAAATGCTTCAGGTTATCAGGAAATGATAACTACTCTAACTCAAAATGCTGTGCAGAATGTTGAGTAACTTTTACAAACCACATGCTTTGCTGCGTGAAATTAACTTCATAACACAGCACTTTTTGGTATGTTCAGTTTATTCTGGAAATGAAGCCAGTTATGAAAGTGACTGGAGCTTGTGACACTTGCAGAGAAAGAAGTGATTGTGAAATGTATGACATCATAACACTAACCCTGGATGCGGAAGTTGGCATATACTTCTGTAAAGAATAACCACCATTTAACAATATACTAGCTGAGCCTACAGATATTAATAAGCAGTTGCAGTTTGAACTGCTGACTATAACTGATCAGTACATCATTCCATTTAGCAGATGTAACATTTCCTTAAAAGATGCAGTAAAAGATTTGGACCTGGACCTTAAGAATGAAAGATGTCACAATTCCAAATCTGAAGATGAGTTTGAAGTTAATTATTGAAATCTGATAAACTGCAGAAAAGTGCTGACTGAGTTAAATACAGTTATGACTTTGGTATATGAGCAGTTTTGTACTATATATGGCATCCTATTATCTTAGAAACCTACATTCATATAGTTCATTAGAGAAACCATTAACATTTGCAGTATAATTGCAGAATCATCATTGTGACTGAAATGCACAATATCATGGTTATAAATCATGAGATGTGCTCCTATATTAAGTATGCTGAAAATTTGTGTCAAAACATTATTGTATGACCAGGTTATTGCACAGAGTTAAAAAGCAGTCTGAAATACAGTAAAGTTTCAACCCCCACTGATGTGTATCGTTGTTTGTGGTTTAATTCCAATGAGAGAAGATGTGGAAGTTTGCATCTCAGAAGCTCCAGAGAATAAAATAAAGCATGAGGGTCTGGTATATTCATAAGGAAGAACCAAAATTATGGTTGTGGTGGTGGGCTACTACCAAAAGCATAATGTACTTATTTCATTTTTTAAAAAGGGGGCATTTTCTTTATTAGAAATACTTCATAGTTGGAAATGAAACTCTTCCCCCAGTGTCATTTGTCTTATATTGTTAATATTGCTGTAATTGTTTGGGGAGCAAAACAGAGTGGTGGGAGGAATAACACAGACTTACTTAAAATATTAAGCCATGAGGATGGCTTGAAAATGAATTTTTAACATATGTAGCTGACATTAAGCAACTGTAGTGCCATCTTCAGGATAACTGACACTTTTTGGGTCGATAAAAAGGATTTAGGTAGAAAGATTTTCATAGGTCATTATGTGAAATGAGTCCCTACTTTCTGAGAAAAAAAATGAAAGGTCATTACGGCAAAAGAAACCATTAATAAAGTTCTCATTCAGATACTCCCTTAGGCAATAACATTGAGACTTCCACTTAGGTTAACATTTTGTGAATGCAAGTCATGTTCCACTTATGGCATATGTCGAAGTTGTAGAGAGATGACAAAAGATGCCTCATTATTAGTTATAGATCTAATGTTTGCATTAAATATAATATAACTAGTATTATTTAATTTCTACGAATTGTTCAGTGCAAAACTGAATTGTGGTCAGTTAGTAAGCTGATTGACAAAAACACACGCACACATACACACACACACACACACACACACACACACACACACACACACACACACACACACACACACACGTACACACACACACACACACACACACACACACACATATATATATATATATATATATATATATATATATATATATATATATATATATATATGGGAGCCCTTCATCTGATCGAAATTTCAAATGTCCAACACCCATATGGCCGACACCATATGACCGAACGTTTGAAAGGCCGACAAATGATAGCGGAGATCCCGCTACAGTGTGGAACTGGGAGATTCCCCTTTTCTGCACAGTAGTGCGATCTCGGAGTGAGAATATTTAAGTGGGGGAGTGTGGGGGGGTGCAGGGGGCTTGCCTGCCTAACACTGTTTTTAGTAGTTTGCACTACTATTTCAGGGTGTCAGCATTTCAAACTGTCGGCCATATGGTGTCAGCCATATGGTTGTCAGCATTTTTAAACGTCGGCAATCTGAAGTAGACCTATACATATATATATATATATATATATATATATATATATATATATATATACATACATATACACACACATATACATATACATATACAGATATAAATCAAAGGGTAAAAAGGTCACACAGACAAGCCATTCAGTATAAACTGCAAGAAAAATCCAGACAAGCTAGACTTTTTACTGTGTAATACCTTAAACCTCTCAGAAGCCATGCAGCTGAAAAGCTTGATGTCCTTAAAGGGTCAATTGCATATATCCCATGGGCCTCCACCACAGGAAGTTTAAGGTATTACACAGTGACAACTTTAGACTGACTGTTTTTTTTTTTTTACAGTTTTTACTGAACATTTATCGCTATAGATATAGATATGGCTATAGATATAGATATAGATATACATAAGCATACACACATCCATACACACACTTAATAAACATTTATAGATATAGATATAGATACAGATAAACATACACACCCACACACACACTTACTGAACAGATATAGAGCTAGATAAACACACACACATACACACACACACACACACACACACACACACACACACACACTCTCACACATGTACGAGAATACACACACACACTTACATACACTTATACATATGTATATGTATGTATATTTTTTTCCGAAGGCACTTTTCATCTAATCACAAAATATCTACAAAATATCTAAAAATTCATCTAATACACATTTAATCCAAAACACTTAGTTGAATCACATTACATCTGAAACTTCATATACTGCAAAACTTCTTATTTGTAAGGGGGCAAGCCCATATGTACCCCCCCCGTTAATTATATATACCATCTCCGAGATTGCATTACAGTGGAAAAAGGGCAAATTCTCCAATCTCTACTGCACAGTAAGCTCTCACATTTTGATCAGCTGTACCAGTTTTTTTTTGCATTCAACAAGTTATCTTTTGATAACATGTATGTAATGTTTATAACGTACACGTATAGATATAGATATTGATATAGATACACACATACACACACTCACACACACACACACACACACACACACACACACACACACACACACACACACACACACACACACACGTATAAAATATTTGGTATATTTTGATTTACTAAGCTACAGATCAATGAAAAAATCAATTAAAATACATTCCATTGAACCTAGTAAATGAGTAGAAATATATCATATAAGGGTGAGCCTAATTCTTTAGGGCTCTTTCCTTTATTCATTAAAGTGAGTTCCAGTTCTGCTTCAGCAATGTGGCAACTCGACCAAATGGACAGATATATGTATGTGTCTGTGTGTATATGTGTAAGACAACATGGGAACGAAAAAAGGAGATTTTACAAACAGGAATGACTGCAAGTAAGGGTACAGAAAATAGACAAGTGGGCTGGAATTTACTGGAGAAAATTAGCAAAGGAACAAAGATATTGTGAGCAAATAACTACAGAGGGAACAGTACTAGAAAGGAATGAGGTCACATAGAAGTTTAGACTGCAGATTAGAGACTACCTTCTATAACAAGCTAATGAAAGTAGTATTGGCAAAAACAAAAAGTGATCTGGGGTTGCTAAATGAAAGGCCAGCTCTGATAGAGCTTTAAGTAAGTCTAAAACAGAAGTTGCTGTTAAAAATTGATAATTAGTGTGGTGTATAAAATATTGCATGATAACTATATGAGTCAATCAGATGAGGTTAGAAAAGATTGGCGGGAGGGAATACAAAGACAATGTACAATAAAACAAAGGGAGGACAACTATATGGTTATCAAGTATGCAACAAAGCCCAAACGTGTTAGGGTTTTAGCTTGGAAAAGGTTGCACAGATACTTTTGTACTCCATGCAGATTTCAGATAAAGTTTCCTTAGGTAGAAAGCAAATGCTGGAGGTGCGATAGAACAGAGAGAGGTTAAGGGGAACATGTTTTTGGAAATGTAAAGAGTTGGCAGATTTAAACAATTTCCTACAGAGTACTTTATCTGAAATGTTGGGAGAGCAAAGTGTTGTAACTAAGGAAATTATTCTTTTGAGCTGATCTATAGGATCAAATATCCTAGACATGGTAAGATCTTACTAACTTCAAGGTTACTATAAGTTCATAGTTGAATATCTAGTTTAAAGCCATATATTTCTATAGGACAGTGATTAGTTTTGGGTGAGATAGTAATTATTACTACGGAATATCATGGAGTCTTATGAGGGCCATATTGTAGAATAGTATTTAGGTACTGCCTCTGTCCATACGTTATACAGGGAGCAGTCCTGGGGGTACATTTCCTCATTCCCATCAATAGATCCAGATTACGCTTGAATAGGGACAGGATTGAACTTTGTTTTGCATGAAGAATGAGTCTGTTCCAAGGTAGTGGTAACCTCGGAGATGTGTACCTGTCTCCCAAAACCATTCAGTTTAAGATACAGAAGAGGTTTAGGTCCCTGAACTGAGTATTTCTGACACCATTTAACTTGTGGATATGTAGTATGTTCATCAATATTGGGTCAGATGATGCCTGGCAAACCAAACACAGGTCCTCCTCTCAGTAATCTGAAGGATACCAAATCCAGTGACAGTTCTTTGAGGCAGTCCATGTATGACTTATGTTTTAGGCCCTGTATTCTCTTTGTGAGGAACCTCTGTGGGCATTTGAGTTTTTGCATACGCCTGGCAAGATACATGCCAAAGGAGGCGTTGTACTCGATGACTGGCCTGATGACAGCAGAGTAGGGGAAGACAATGACATTCCTGGAGCTTAAGGCTATCCCTTTGCTTATAAGCTGCACAATACAGAATTACTTTCTTACCACTTTGGACACATGTTGGTTGAATGTTAGGTCCCTGTCCATATATGTTCCCAAATCCCAAACTACAGGGTTGATTCTTAGGGTCCCTATTAGATCGACAAAAAAAATCAAAATCTCGACTGGCTGACAATTCAAAAACGCCATTCTTTGAAATCGCTATTGTGAGATCACGGTACAGTGAAGATCGAAAAATTTGCCCTTTCCTCACTGTAGTACAATCTTGGAGTTGGTATATATAATTAGCGGGGGCTGTGGGGGGCACAGCCGCCCACAATACCAATTTCGAAGAACAGCATTTTTTACTTTTAAGCCATTTGAGATTTTTAAATTTTCGTTCATATAATAGGGATGTGATTCTTAGGGGTATATTGTCAATGTGGTAATTTACTGGGGCAGTGAATTTCCCAAGGGATACTTTAATCCACATTTTGACATTTAGTTTTAGGTTATGACGCTGGTACTAGTTATTTGTTTGGGCCAAACCTTCCTGCAGAATAGCTGAGTCATTGACTGCTCCTAACTTGCAGTCATCTGCAAACATTTTCAGCCAGAGGTTCTTGATGTTTGCCTTTACTTCAGAAAAGTAGATAGACAGGGTCCAGCCATGTGGGACTCCTCTAGTTCATAGGTAAGTACAAGACAATCTGTTTGCAGGCTATTATATGACTATCCGGTAAAAAGACAGTGACCAAAGGTGAGAAACAAACCAAGGTACTTACATATTATCGTAACCACATTGCAAATAACTCACTCTTGATATATTCATTTGCTATTCATGTGGCAACAAAGTTTAATGGTATTTTGAAACTTTCTAAGTTTATAAGTATTTAAAATCTATCCAGATTTTTAGGTTGTTGTCCTGCAATTATTTTAGGCTTTGTCCACATTTCTTGTACTACAATGTTGAGAGGTATGTCTGGCATCATTACTTAATTCCAAAAGCTTCCCTTCAGTTACAGCAGAAATGTAATGTAAAAGGTATAACTGCTGATGTCCAGTTTTATTTTGTTAGATGTACCGAGCATATACATACATCTCAACTGTCCAGATTTTCTCACAGTGTCCAGATTTTTGCCACATATTTTTGGTCTGTTCCTTATAAAATGTGTGACTTTCTAGCAAATGACTGGGATGATCTGAGGATTGATGATGTCTCCAACTATCAGAAAACAAACAATGGTACTTACATGCAAGAAATCACTGCAGTTTCACCTTGTTTATTAGTAGAAATTTGGGTACTTACATTATCTGCAACCTGTTCATTGTGGTTTGTCAGCACTGCATGTACAACCATGAGTTGTTTGCAACGTGGCTGCGATAATACGTAGTACCCCAACCCAATACTTTGTGTCTGTGAGGTAACCACCTTAACACATTATGTCAACCCTCAATCCCTTAAAATAGCATTGTGAACTGCAATGTTCAACATAGGTTGAGAGGTAAATGCTGAAACAAACCCTGTACCTTGTATTTATGACTTGAAGACATTAACCATTATGCCAAATCCTCCCCATAAATTTTTTTTAGACACAGGAGTAAATTAAGGTACTCTGAAACAAACCCATGCAGACAGAAGGCAAACATGCAACAATGCAGACACTGAGCCAAGGTCAAGACTGAACACTGTACCCTTAAAACTGTGAGGTACAGATCTTACCTCTCAGCCAACAGCAACTGGACTTTTTGTGGCAGTAGTTTCCTCCTCTTGACCTCTTTGAGTCCTGTCTGTGAGCCAGTAGGTAACCCAGTGGGTGATGCAGGGGTTTATTCTTTGTTGGGTAAGCTTCTCCACTTTGCCTGATTGAGGTATTGTGTCAAAAGCTTCGGCCAGTTCTAGGTAGGTGGTATGCACTGTCTTGTTTTCGTCCATTGCTTTACTGACCTTTCTGAAGAAGTCTACTAGGGTGAGTAGGTTTACTACCATAAAAATGCCTTTGAAAAAACAAAAATGGGATAGAGCCAGTGTTTGGAGGTTCCCTATTCCATGATTAAATAATACAGTGATGAGTCTTGCATAGCTGTACAAATGAGGCTGGTCAGACTTGTGGGTCAGTAATTTCCTGGATCAGTGGATGTCCCTCCCTTGTGTAGGGTTATGACTCCACTCACTTGGTGTTGATAGGGTGCAAATAAACCATGCTTCATGATATTTAAAATATATCCTGGAATATTGACAGGGCCCACTGATGCAGTATCCCTTTCTTTTCATAGCACTTCAGGACTTGGTCTTTCATGAAGGTGGGGGGTAACAGGTACTGAAATATCTTGTGAGATAATGGGAGGGAGGAAAGAAAGATAACATTGAATCTAAATTTACAGCTTGTAGGTTTGCTATGTCTTCATCTTGGTATAGGTGGTGTAGTTCAGAATAGCCCATTGTTGCATAAATCTCTTGAGGTCACTGTGAAGATAGATGAAGGCTGCCAGCCTAGCCAGATAGAATTTTGGAGATAATTCTATCATCTGTAAATTTTAATGTAAACCACAGGCTTGTTGTCTTAAATGGTAAAAATAGTGTTACACGTTCCTGTCAGACACAACAAATTGCAAGCAGCTTGGGAAGGACCCTACAAGGTGGTAAGAAAGGTAAGTGATGTTAACTACATGGTGGAACTGCTAGGCAGACAGCAGGGCACAAATTGTACCATATTAACATGATGAAACCTTACCATGATAGGGAAGCCCTTGTGCTGAGCATTTGTAGTGGATTGCAGGAGGTGTCTGAGGGAGATCTGGAGACTCATCTCCTCAGTGAGGCTTAGGTTGACACCTCAGTGGAAGGGGTAGCAATCTCCCAGCAGCTATCTCCTACCCAGGTTCGAGAAATCCGAACAGTGTTGCAGGAATATGGGGACATGTTCACTGGGAAACCAGGGTGCACCCACCTGAGGCAGCACCAGGTGGATACAGGACCCCAAAGCCCTATTAGGCAGACCCTTTATAGAGTGCCTAAGAGAGGCAAACAGACTCTGAGGGTGGAGGTACAGGAGATTTTGAAACTAGGGGTGATCCAAGAGTCCAACAGTCCCTGGGCCTCCCCAGTGGTGCTGGTGCCAAAGAAGGATGGTAGCACCAGGTTCTATGTGGACTACAGGAAATTAAATAGTCGCACATAGTCGGATGCTTACCCCATGCCTAGGACAGATGAGACTCTAGGGCAGCTGGGTGGGGCTAAGTATCTTATAACCACTGATCTTACCAAAGGTTACTGGCAGGTGCCCTTGACTCCTAGTGTTAGAGAGAAGTCAGCCTTTGTGACTCCTTTTGGCTTGTATAAGTTCACCAAGATGCCTTTTGGAATGATGAATTCCCCAGCGACTTTCCAGAGGCTGGTAGATCATATCCTAGCAGCAGCAGGAGGGTTTGCCCTTGCTTACCTAGATGATATTGCCATCTACAGCCATTCCTGGCCAGAGCACCTTCAGCATGTCAGGGAGGTGCTAGGCAGACTACAGAGGGCAGGGTTGACCATTAAGCCGAGCAAATGTCAGTTGGGTATGGCAGAGGTCTCCTACCTAGCACATAGAATGGGGAGTGGTTATATAAGGCCAAAACCTGCCAAAGTGGAAGCCATTCAGGCATGGCCTGCACCTGTTACTAAAAAGCAGGTGAGGGAATTTTTAGGGACAGCATGGTACTACAGAAAAATTTGTCCCCAGTTATAGTACCATAGCTGCTCCCCTCACAGACCTGACAAGGAAGAACAGGCCAGATAAGGTAGTGTGGACCCCAGCATGTGAGCAGGCATTCCAGTTGCTTATAAAAGCTTTGGGAGAACCCTCCCGTGTTAGCCAGTCCAGATTGCAGCAAAGAATTTGTTGTGCAGATGGATGCTTCGAATCATGGGGTGGGGGCTGTACTTAGCCAGAATTCTTCAGTGGGGGAAGAGCACCCAGTGGTTTATCTCAGTTGTAGGCTCCAACCCAGGGAGGAATGCTATGCAGCTGTAAAAAAGGAATGTCTAACCATAGTTTGGGCACTGCAGAAACTTCAGCCTTATCTGTATGGAAGAAAATTCACTGTTATGACAGATCACAACCCCCTAACATGGTTAAACAGAGCCAGCCAGCAAAGTGCCAAGTTGCTAAGATGGAGCCTGGGTTTGCAGACATATGATATGTCCGTGCAGCACCGCAGTGGGATTAGCAATGCCAATGCAGATGGGATCTCAAGACAGTGAACGAGGTAAGGTAAACTCAGATAGCCCTAACTCCCTCAAACAGCATTTCTCAAGGGTCACTTGAAAAACTAGCTTGAGTTCTCCGGGGGGGGGGGGGGTGATATGTGAAGATAGATGAAGGCTGCCATCCTAGCCAGATAGAATTTTGGAGATAATTTTATCATCTGTAAATATTAATGTAAACCACAGGCTTGTTGTCTTAAATGGTAAAAATAGTGTTACATGTAGAACTGGAAAAAATTAAACAAGAGTGCACTCTGCTGTAAGGAAGCTAACCATCTTATGACTGTCTTTGATCTTTAAAGTTGGCTCTGGCCGGTCTAGATGAAGGAATTCTTGTTATTGTTTTAAGGCCAAATTTAATGACCAGAATTTTCATGCATAAATGCCCTTAATGGCTTTGCTTCCTGACCTGGTGTGAGTTTACTAAAGAATGTAGCATGTTAGCCTGGGAACCCAGGGAAGTGTGAAGAATAATGTAATGTGAACCAGGAATGTGATTTTAAAAACAGAGAGAATCAGAGAGCATTAAGCATTTTTGTCTTGACCATCCAACTCATCAGCACTGTCTTGCTCTATATGTAAGTTTATCTTAGACGTGTGTTTTCTCTTAGAAATAGCTAGAAGCTAGAAAGATTATACTAAGTGTTTTTCTGTGATGTCAGAACTGTACTACTGAATTATTTTAAGTATTTCTCTGTGATCTCCGAACTCTTGACTAGCACTATGTAGTAAAAAGTTTTGTCTTGTGTTTTTAATTATTTATTAAATATTTTTAAACTCTTAACTGTGGCTGTTTTGTGTAGAGATAAGTTAAGCTCTAAGAGTACATTGCATATATATCGTGATCCTGTACCAAGTCACTCTAATAAGCCTTGACTCTTTAGTTATACCACCAATTGAATAATAATATTGCACAGTAATAATTGGACACCCTTTTAAGGGCCTTTGGGTAGCTGATAAATATTAGCTGGGTGTTGGCAGTGATTTCTACCGTATAGTCAGGGTAAAAGGGGCACAGCTGGAGAATCTGTGCCAGCCTTTCCCAAGAGTGTCTGTGTGGTTGTATAAGTGTGTGTGTGTGTGTGTGTGTGTGTGTGTGTGTGTGTGTGTGTGTGTGTGTGTGTGTGTGTGTGTGTGTGTGTGTCAGCTACTTGGGCAGAGACACAAAGCACTGGTTGGACAGAGAGGATGCTGGAGGTTTTAGCTTGCCCACTAGGCTGAGATCTGGACCCTATAGCTGTGCCAGTGGGGAGTCTTAATGGGGACATGGAGAGTGAGGGAGCAACCAGCCCTGGACTGACTGTGATCTCTGTGTGCTCTTAAGGGAAATTGCAATTTACTGTGTGTATTTGTTATCCTTTCCTCCTATATGAGACTCCCCTCACTGGTGTTAGTGGTGAGGATTGAGGCTCCTTGATTGCTGGGCCAGGGCACGGGCATCACAGTTTATATGAACATAACTAAAGAAGGCTTTATGGTTATCCTTTGCATTGGTGGCTGAGTTTGCTTCAAATTTGACTGGTGCTTTTAATTAAACTTCTTTATTGCTCATTTATTTTAGTGATGATGATGGATATAGCCTGCTGTTGTGAACTTTTCTGATATTTGGGAATAATTCTCTTCTTTTTATTGTAAAGCTTATGTTCTGCTTCCATCAGGGAGGTTTGTTTTTTAGGTTAGACCTACACTCTTTCCTACGGGGTACACCTGCTTCTGTGCAGTTTTTGACATGCCAGTACAAGTTAGTGATGTACGCTTCTGTATACCCAGTAGGGTTTAACAGGTTTGGGGGGATTTGAAACTTGACAGGGTTTTGCTTAGGAGTAATACATTTGCCTTGGAGAAGTTTCTAAAAGATTCTATGGGCTGCTGGGATCTCAGGTTTCAATTTTATTTCAAAGGAAATAGTTTTATGGTCTGACTTGATGAGTGAAGATGATATGCAAAGGGCAGAGCATGGCTCACGCATATTAGGAAGGATAAGGTCAAAGATGTTTTTGTCCTTAGTGGGTCCTTTTACTCATTGTTCCGGAGCATTTGTATTAACAAAGTACATGAATCTCTGTGAACCCAGACAGTTCCAGTAGTAGTAGGAGCAAATTACAATCATACTTAGATATGTTACCAAAATGTGTAACTCTGTTTGAATTGCAGGAGTCATTACTGGGCACATTGCGGATGCTGCAAAGAGTACTTCTGGCTAACATCAAAGACTGAAACAATACTAATTTCAGGAATTTTAATCATACTTTCACTTAGGAATGGGGTCCATTCACGTCATTGTATTAGAAACCCAAAAAGCCTGGAGAAATTAGAAAATGGATTTGAGTTTGATGATGAATGACTCCAGTTCTTGTTAGTAGGTGCTGTGAATATTGTGAGTTCTATAACTGACTTTAATGTGATAAGGGACTTTGCTAATACTGAGTTGGACATGAAGAAGTTCTAATGCATCATGATGCTTAACCAGCCTAGATGATAATAAATAATGCAGAAGGTCTTCCACTTCAGCTCACATGTTTGCTATTAGTTTAAACTCGAACTGCTAATAGGACATCCCTTCGATTACCCAGTTTTCACTACTGCATATTAGAATGTGATAGGAATGGGTTCAACATTTAAGAGGCGCAAATGCTTGATATGCTATGTTATTGTATTGCAGATATGACCTTCCTTCAGGAGATGAAATTAATACATTAAAATGCCAAGAAATTAAGGCTGGACTAAGTAGGCTTAGAACAATGCAGTGCTACTCATTGCCTATATTTGGAACTTAAGTGGTCAGAGGCAGAGTAACAAGGGACACAGGTTATGGCTAAGTTTCTTACACTTGACATGTAGGATTGTGATTGTCATCAAAACAGAGATGGCTCTGATATATTTGTTAAAATTAGTGCTAAACTTTTACTGGCAGCACTTTGTGGTTGCTCAAAAGGGGAGGAACTTCAAAATTATTCTCAGTTCAGCCTCAGACATATCTTCAGACAACATAGACCCCTAGAAGTCTACAAGTATTACTTTTGTGGAGATCATGCATGCTTTTAAATTGATAGATCCTTGTAAAAGGAGAAATTCAAACAACAGTCCAGAAACAGGCAAATACTGAATGAGAAAAAAAGGCCCCAGAAAATGCTGAACCAGTCCTACAGGTCTACAAATGAGGAAGAAGGAGTTCCTTATGGGAGACCCTTCAAGAATCCTTAGCAAGACTGATAGGCACACTACAAGGACACATTCAGTGTCCCCCCACTTCCTGGCTTTGGCTAATACTCTGTAGACTATGTACTTCAAATGGCAACTCATGCTGCCTGCTCAGATGATGTCCAAACAGACCAGACTGGAGGAAACCAGAATGCAGACCTCTGAAACAAGAGTACAGAAGCATCCTAGGGAGAACCCTTCTTCCAAGCTGTCTGCTAAAACAGGAAAAAAAAAACAGGGATTAAAGGCCCCCTTCAAGGGATGGTGGATGCCAAAGTGACAAACAAGGGAAAATAATCCATCCCATTCCAGCAAGGAGAAAGGTAGGATCCCATTCTTTCTGCCAAATAAAAAACATGAAATGGCCTCCACAATTCCATGTGTAACCACCGTAGAAATATAAGAGATCTTTGAATAACAATGCTCCAAACACATGCTCATACTCCCAGCCCACCATGACCAAATTGGCGTAGCTATTGGCACAAGATGTGCCCATAGCTACGCCATAGGTCTGTCTATAATACACTCCATCATATGCAAACACATTCTACTCAAACACTAGTTCCAATAAATAACAGATGAAATCTATTCTCTGCAAATCACAGGTACTTTTGCAAGTCAAAACCTTTCCCACCATCTCAATCCCCTCACCATTGGGGATGACTGTGAACAAAGCGATTACATCTAATGTAACTAAGTAACAGATATGGGGTATGGCATCTCTCTTGAGACATACATAGAAATCTTGTACAAGCTGCTTACTATCTCATAATACTGATGGACATTGCTCAAGTATTGGTCTTAGCTGCTTTTCAACGTAAATGGAAATAGGCTCCGTGAGCAACCTCGCTCCTGCCACTATTGGTCTAAATGGTGGCTGGAGAGAGTCCTTGTGTACTTTTGGCATTCCATTCAAACAGGGAATAAAAGGATTTTCAACTGAGAAGTACTTAAATAATTCTTTCATCATAAGGACCATGTTTAAACATTCACTCAAAGACCTGTGCTGAAAATAATCAAATGTGAGGACTTTCCCACCAATGGAATCATTCCTGTGATCTGCCTGCTACGGCAACACCAATTACTAAACCGGTCTATTTGTAAAAAAAATACGCCGAACACGTACATAATTAGGCTCTCATGTGTAACATGTGCATTACCACATACTCATGCTTATTAATTTATTGTAGTGTCATGTTAACAGGAGTAAGGATGTAATGAAGTATAGAGTCTAATCTTGACATAGACACATGCGTGTGGACAATCCAAAAATTGCGAATAGTATTCTTTTGGTCGCTCATGGCACCAATGTTTGTGGACTAAACGTTTGGGAGTTCTGAGGATATGTGGAGTGAGTCAACCGATGGGATGGGTCTATAGAAGTAGGGAGTGGCCAATGTGTAGTGGTGTGGATACACCACGAATCCGACTGGAGAATGGATGACTGCAGTGTTAGGGAGGTGTTAGGGTGTGTGTTTGGGGAACCAGGAGCCATGAGTATATGGGTATATATGCAAATAAAGCAGCACAGCAATAGTGTATTGGTTAGAGCAACTGCCTAACGAACAGACATTCCCGTACCGAATCCCACTGCATTACATACCATTTACCATCAGTAATCTGTACATGAACATATTGCGACATCTGTCCACTGTATAACCTGCAACATATCAATTAAAAGTTAACTGGAGTGAAGTGTCAGTGTCATAATGAATAAGGCACTAGTAAGCAGGTTCAAGCATATATAAACACCAGTAAGCATGTGTAAGTGCATTTGCGTGGGGTATGCATTGCTTTACAGACACACACACACACACACACACACACATATATATATATATATATATATATATATATATATATATATATACATATATATACATATATATATATATATATATATATATATATATATATATATATACATATTATATATATTGTTGCATACATATACATACATATATATATATATATATATATATATATATATATATATACATATACATATATATATATGTGTGTGTGTGTGTGCATAGATATACACAGATATACAGCTATGATAGAAAACAGCACACAAGAATGACATATGTTCACAGGCTATGCCAATGGAAGTGAGGACCCCAAGCAAGAAACATGAAACATGTAGCATGACCTTCCACCCCCCCCCAACCAGACACGGGAAACATACACACAAACAATATAAAGAGTCCACTGCTCCCCCAGACTACAGGCAGGATACAACCGGGGGTGGGGTACACAGTGCATCCTTGAATTCTAATCTTGGAACCATCCCTTGCGGGACACCCCAAAAATTGACAAGACCAAAAGAAGGTGATAGACTGAACATTCTGGCTGGGGTGTATACATACTCGGAATACAAGGGTGAGAAACCCTGATGAACCATGAGCCGAGACAATTGTATGAAATGGGTCCCGTGAAATGGAGAGTGGGCAGCGTGTAGTGGTGTGTCCAGAACAGACCAGGACCCAGGGCAAGGATGGGTGCTGTTGAGGAGGTGCGGGTGGGGGAACTATGGGTAGCTACATATGGGTCTAGGTGTGCAGGTGTTCGCTGATGTGGGCCTATATGGACAGTCCTAGGGATGTAAGCGAATGTGTTCATTGGGCAGAGGCGTCACCCAATGAGCAGCCACACCCACTACGAGTCCCACTGCAGCAAAGTGTAATCTATATGGCAAGGAACGGAATAACCAGATGTAGGCATATATATGTAGAGGTATGTGTGTGTATATATCTACTCATAGCGACATAGAGATAAGCCTCTCCCTCTCCATAGTACAAATGTATACATACAGAGATAGAATACAGATACATACCCACATATAAATATATACATACGCAGACACCCATATGTTGTGATATATATATATATATATATATATATATATATATATATATATATATATATATATATATATATATAGATAGGCAGCAAAATATAAATATACATGAATGCATACATATACAGATATATCTGTATATAGTAATGTAAACAGATATATTTTTGTGACTGTAAATATACACATGTATATAGCTAGGATATGATACAGCAGTTGCGAGTAACATATGTTCACAGGCCATGCATATGGGGGTGAGGGGTCCAATAAACAAACGTGTAACATGTAGCATCAACCCTTCCACCCCTACAGCTTGGCCGGTGAGACATACAGACACACAATAAAGATAAACACATCACTGCTTCCCAGACCACCAGCAGGATTCTACCAGTGGGAGAGATCTGCCAGGTCTAATCTTGAAACATAGGCATGGATGTCCCTTGTGGGACACCAAAAATTAATGATCGGAGGCAGTCCCGGTAATGACTTATCAAACCAGGCTGTGGATGTACACAGGCCAGTAGGTTGTGCAAGCCTGATAACCCATGGGTCGACACAACGAGTGGGCAGTGTGTAGTGGTGTGTTTATACCCCACCTGCACCCACAGTAAGGATGAGTGCTGTAGAGGAGTGGCATGTGGGGGAACTATGGGTATGCAATTATGGGTCTAGGCGTTGGCTGGCGCAGTCATATTAGGACCACCCCAGGGATGTAAGTAATATTCCAAAATGGGCATAGCTGATGCCCATACTTCTCAACCCCTAAGAGCACATCCACTGGACAGGACATAAACCACTGGGGGAACAAATAGGGACCATACCTCTGAACTGTCCCCGATTTCCAGGGAGGTCCCTGATTTCGACTCAATTTCCAACTCTGTCCCACTTAATCCCTCCTAAAACTAGTGACATTTGGAGGAAAGGTGGTGAATTACACATAATGAATAATGACAACAATTAAGAGTTATAAACATCATTTACCTCAGAAAATGTGTATGAATTCATATGCTCTGAGTCTGTCACTGTGTCAGGTTAATAACACCAATAATTTAAATGTGTCCCTGATGTTTTTATGCTGTGTCCCTGATTCAGTTTGTATTTTTCCTCAATCGTATGAGAAGTCTGATAGGGACAGAAAGCACATATTCCACTGACAACCTTAGAAAGATGATAGACTATTAGGTATGCAGTAGCATAACTCGGCTGAAGGATGTGGGTTCCAAAACCCAATTACTTGTTTGTATTGAAGTGTCAGTTCCCATGTATTAGCCAGACTGGTGCAGATTGTAAGAGGAACACACCAATAATATAAATCAAACTCTGGACAGGCCGCGGATTCCGTACAGTCGAATGGCATGCTGTCGGCTAATGGGCAGCCATTCCCGATACTGTAGGCATGTAATCCAATGTAATAGGCATCACAAGGTAATATCGTAGTCCTCACTCCCACCCAGGGGGTGTAAGTGTCAGATGCAAACACCAAATGCAGTGCATTTGCAAGTGCGGGAGCAAGCGGGTGTAAGCCTGTTTGGCCACTAGTATGCGAGTATTACACTGGTAAAGCAATGTAGAGGCTAATTGAATGTAAGAAATTGTAACCAGAGGTTAGCATTGCTTAGCACCACGCAAACCCACGAACACCCGCTCACAGCTGCTTTAATGTGCCTTAATCACTCCGTATCCAATGGTCTTGTTCTGCCCAGCAACAAAATAAACTGCCTCTGCAAGGCTCAAAACCAGGACTGTGCACACACAGCTATTGTGATTTACCACTAAGCAATGGCAGATATACAGACATCGAACCTTATCACAAACATATCATCCAGCGCAGTCATTCAACAGTATAGGAAATGTATTCCATCATGTAGATATATGTGTGAGTGTTTATGTCCAGCATATAGATACATACATATACATAGATATATCAGGAACATCACATGTGACAACAAAGCATTACAAAGAAATAAAATGGGAAACACCAGCAATGCCTGTATTATGTAGTAGTGTTGTCCTATGTAATATCAAGACTCCCTCAGACAGACGTGTCATTCATACACGCAAACATTTGTACATTGGCCATATACATCACTCTGTGCATGTTATTTACATTAACACAACAGATCCTGTCCAATCATTATGTGAGAACAGTACTTTTGCAAGGTGCTGTGTGTGACATCATCATCATGATAAAGGTAAATGGGGAAACCATAGAGGGACCGGTAGTGTTGTGTGTACAATGGGGTCGTCCACATCACGTGTGCCTAGAACATTTAGGAGTCATGTGCATACTAGGATCATGCGCCTGAGAGACAGGGGTGAGGACAACTGGAGTATGTTGTGATGCATATTAAAAGGGTTACATGTGTCCAGTGGACATGTATGTAAAATGGACAGCTATGTATGGGGCAAATGTTGTCATAGGAACCGATTGGCCTTTTGTTTCCATAGGGTGAAAGTGGGATGTGAGGGAAGGAGAGTAGGTATGCTCGTGGAGGATAGGTAGGGTAGGATGACAGACAAGACAGCATACAGGGTCAGTATATGACACATGTGGGGGGATACACCTCGGACGGGTAGGGGTGTTTGGCAGTTACAAGCCCATGAGCCCCCAGATGGAAATAGTGGGACAGAGGTCCCCAGCCACGGGCAGCCACCAATGCACCAAAACAGCTGCAAAGATGGCAGTGCTGGGGGCTGTCTAGGATGGGCAGCTTCACCCTGTAAATGTGACAC
>NC_056735.1:1781763953-1781778953 GCF_019279795.1 Protopterus annectens
GGGCTGTTTGGGATCCACTCCGATTTTAACCACTGAAGGCCACAGTGTGCATGCTCAAACCCTTACATGTACAGAACACATTGTAATGGACTCTTATTGTAAACACACAGGTTTACAGCTAGGTACATCTTACCTGTCAGTATATATGCACATCATACTGGTTTACTACCTGATACCTATATGTGGCCCGTAAATTATATATCTGTGTCTGTGCTGTGTGATACACATGCATACATGTACATGAAGTACTGACATATATATGTTACGTATACACATTCATGCATGTGTGGACTTGACAGACAATAGGTTACCTGGGTCGCACAGGCAGATGCTACCTACAGCATGTGTCACACACCTTGCTGTCCTGAAAGGCATACATTGATAGCAAGTTGTGGACAGTGGCATGTGCAAGTATAATGGGTGAGCCACCTTGTATAATGGTACTGAGGTGCAGGTGTCAAGATGACCTCTCCTGGCTGTGTTAGTAGTTGTCATTATTAGCAGGACTGCTACCCTAAGTATATTTCACATTGGTTATATACACAAGTTCTGCCGCTGTCCGTCACCTTACATGGGGCATTTTCTACCAAGCACATTAATGCCACGTGCAGTGATGTCGTGTTATGGGTGGCAACTGCTAGACCAAAATAATGAGCCAATGTCCTGCTGTTATTATGAGGTTGTCCAGTGTCTGTCATTCTGGGCTGTCAAGACCAAACGACGAGCCTACAACACAGAGCACATGCATCCATGTTACACGCGTGTGTGGATAATACCTAGGTCACATTTACCCATATAGTCGCATTCCAAGGCAAATGTCCTACACACAGAAGTAACACTGTGACACCTACATGACAATTGCATTGGATGCTTATGCTAACCAGTGCTAGATGTGTGGCTTTAGTAATCCATTTGCTTAATGTAGAACCTACAATGGGGAATACTGACATCTGTGCAGTGAGGAACATCTGGCTGAAGGCTCTGTAGTGCACAATTGCACTACCACCATATAACTCAGATCCAGCCATGTGGGCCATAACAGTGGCATGGAACATTCTAGGTGTTGATGTACACATATTCATAAAGGCTACTCACATGTAAAGACCACTACTCCGACATAACACATCACAGATGAGTCAGGTACAGGTGACAGTGGCAAATTCTGCATTCTAGGTTGTATCCTCATACACATCCACCACCTTGTTCCCAGACTACCAACGCACATCTATATGCGGTATGACATAGTATGGTAGACCACCAGATGACCCTCGATTGGTGGACTGTACCTAGGCCTACATCAACTGTGCAAATTACCCATGTACAGACACAGCTGCATAATATGTTATGCAATGCAATAATACCACTGTTTGTAACCAGCTCAGTTGTACACATACCAGGGTCCCTCGGATGTTGTCAGCATTAACATGGTCGACTGTTGCTGTACACCACTAAACAACACCCTCATGGTTGGATATGATCTAACCATACCTGCCCTGGATATGTACATCCCACACTCATACAACATAAATTACATTACCATATCTTTCATTTTCCTTTCTACCTACAGGTGGCTACAGTCATTACACACATGCACATGGCAGATAGCATGTGAACAGTACATAAGGTTCGATATCTATGTCGACAGAGGTAATATCTCCTCTCTACTGGTCACCCATGACACCTATCATATCATACAACAGCCCATGTAGCATGTATGTCTTTAGACATGTCCACCTAATGCAATGCCTACAAACATACCCAAATAACAGGACCATAGGAACCACACAAGGCCTCTATTGACAGACTCAGGGAAATCCAGTTCTGCTCTGTATGTTCCTGAGTAGTTACAGGTGATATGTTCATTACATGTACAGCCATGTGTGGCCACAGCTCCTACATATACCCCATGTCAACAATTGCAAGCCATGCATGCTGTGTGCTGTCTGGACATTAGCCTTAGTACCACAATAGCTAGTGCATGCTGGGGTGGTGAGATGTTTACAAGCCACAGACCTCGCACATGCTTGAATGAGTGTACTGCCTAGCTCTAACAGAGCACATTGCTGGCACTCTTCCAGTACACATGAGGTGTGTGTGGCAAATATGATGTGCTCACTGCTGACCATTACAGTGCCCTGGCTTCACCATGGCACTGTCAAGTAACAGTTTGTAGGAGCATGACATGGAATAATGCTGTGTGTGTCATGCTGATATCTGCTGTTGTAATATATGTACACTTGGCTACTCGGTGAAAGTAGTGGTGTCCTACCAGTACATGAATACAACATCCATTATGGTGTAATGCTCGGCTATGTTTCACACATGGTGTGGGGAAGGTGTGGAATGTATCCTCTTGAACTGCTAGTGCACGTACTGATGTAGACCGCATATGTGTACATGTATTGCTGTTTGTGTAGATTCCATGTGTGTGCAGTATCTGATGTCTGAAGGTGACTGTTGTCTTAGTACATCATGCTGTTGCAATACAGCCTCAACATTGCCAACTGCATATGGTGATATGCTCTAAGTACAGTAAGCCGTACATGAGGTATGGACAGATGTTTGGACATGACTACTAAGTGTTGGGGCTTCTCTGCAGATGAATGATTACTGAGGACAGCTCACTGGTGTGTTACAACCAGTCCTACAATAACCTGTGTACCTGCTAAGGTCAGGTTTTGTTAAGTGAAGTGGAAGACAGACAATGTAGAATGAATGATGTAAGGGTGACACTGAAGGCAAACCTCATGACACCTGTAACAGTAATGCCTCCCCTGTGTATATATTGTGCATATATCAGCACAGTTGTCAAAGGAAAGAGTCAGTAAGCATTGTACCGGATGCAATAGTGGTGTACTTCTGTAGTACCTATCATGAGATAGGCAGGTGTTTGATTCACAGTACTGGCACGTGTGGGTGTGTGTGTCCATATATGTCACGTATGGTTGGGAATACATCCCACATGTTATCACTCTCCTGAACACTGTTGTTGACACCAGTACAGAGTGAAGTGTAGAAAGAAAGGCATAGACAGGTGGTTAAACCTTACACATGTAAAGTGTCTGCATGTATGTGACTTAGGTGTATATCTTTGTGAATGCCAGTGTAGGTGTGTGTGTGTGTGTGTGTGTGTGTGTGTGTGTGTGTGTGTGTGTGTGTGTGTGTGTGTATGGCTGTCTGGTTCCTGGAGTGAGGCTGTATTTTACCACAGTGAAATGTTAATGCCCCCTCCCCCTATCCACTCAATGCAATCAAGCATCCCTGTTGATATCATCAATCGTAGACGGGCATATTAACCACCTGTTAACATGTACACCCTGGGATGTGATCTATTGTTACATAGCCTACTGATGGACCCCCCCTCCCCACATACACTCACTGCACTGTAGTATCCCTGTCAATGTCCTCGATCTTAGGACATTCCAACTACCTGTACATATGTAATCTCTGTGGCGCATCTTGTAATTGTGTAGTACTATAATGATGATATGCACATAGGCAGGGGTTCTCATCCGAACACTGGCAACTGTGTGTGTGTGTGTGTGTGTGTGTGTGTGTGTGTGTGTGTGTGTGTGTGTGTGTGTGTGTGTGTGTGTGTCAGAGTGTGTGGTTACTGTGTCTGTGAATCCCTGAGTATGTGGGTGTGTCTGTGTTTGCATACTGTCATGGTAGTGGGTATTACTGCTTCCTAATGAGAAGCCACTATTTCCACTGGCCTTTACCCTTGTCATCCGGCATACCACTCTTTTACCCACTCCGTGCTCCAGGTAACTATACCTGTGATGTCACCCACTATGGATGTGATGGCTCTGAACACAGTAGCTTACTACACAGCTATCATGCTCTTGGATCATTAGAACAGTAAACATAATTGAAACATGGGAGAATATAACTGTGATGTGGAAGCTACAAAGTGCATGCAGGTATTGTCATACTGACCTGTGGGTAGTCAACATGTACATATGGGACTCCCACAAACTCCAACATTCCCCGGCACATGCAACTACACCAGAAAGAGGAAGGCAGAACGTCAAGATCAACATACTGTTAGTGTTGTTACACATGATACATACTGTCAAAGGTACAAAATACATTCTAAAACTGCAATACATAGTATGTCTGCTGCCTGTCAACACTACTCAACAATATTAATCTATAATTGCCTACCTAGTATGTTCACCCTGTGCATCAGACAATATGAACATGCCCGTGCATTGATGGTGTGGATGACAGGGATGCGGCACAGGTATCATCATATGCACAGGGTGATAATGTTTGCCAGAAGCCTAGGCTGTGCCATTTGATGACATCATGTGTGTGTGTTAGGGCCTGTGATATCATTGGGCATGTGTGGATGTTATGCGTGTGTGTGGTGAGGTGCCCTACATTTGTTTCCAGTGTGTAATTATGCATGCACAAGTAATACTGACAGCTGCAGACTGTACAAGGCAAGTTTTACAGTTCACGATGTCCAGCCACGTGACCTGCACCTGCCAGGGGTTGCACGGGCACTACCAGGCAGAAGTCCAGATTGGGTACCGTCTGATGGCACATGTCCACTAGAATCATGTCCCTGTTGGGACCATCCAGGACCATGTGCACGTGGCCTGCTGTCTCCTGGTGTGGACTGCACAGCATCAGCTGCACTGCTGCTGCTACCGCCACTATGGGAGTGGGCATGTGCAGTAGCATGTTCACGTAGACCTTCAACAGGTGATGTAGCTGACCTACGTCCATGGGCCAGACACCTCATTCCCATCAGATGTTCCAGGACAGACATTCCATGCTCGAGGATTGATATGCCATGGTCAAGGACTCCCACCATGTCACCCAATCATCTATCCAAAACATCTGTAAGATGATGGTGAGCATTTGCAAGTGCCTGGATGTTGTCAGTTAATAAATGGACAGCAGCCCTCTGAAGCCTCAGACCTTCTCTGTTGTGCAGTTCAGCACATGCCTGTGTCTCCATTACAGCCTGAAACATGTGTCTGGTGACTCCAGCTGATGTACTTGGTCTCTCAGGGGCATGTAGGCCAGTGGTCCTCCTACGAGCAGCGCTGGGCACATGCCTGTGTGGGACATCACCAGTCTGTTGACTGGGATCATCGTGTGCAGGCACATCTTCCATAGTCACCACACTTCCCTTTTCCATGCTACCACCCACCAACTGTCCTTACTCTATGGCCGGTGGTGATGGGGTATGTGCAGGCAGGGGAACTGTGTGCAATGATGAGGGGGAGACAGGTGGAATGCCAACCAATGGCACAGATTCAGCCCCTGACAACCCTTCCTGTGCCTCAATCATACTATCATCATCACTGCTCGAGTCTGTGGGGACACTAACATCAGGTGGACCGCAGGAGGGCAATGCACCTACATCAACACCTGTGAGGGTAAGACAAGAACTGTACATTACAAGTTATACCAGACACAAAAAGACAGAGACACACACAGACAGGCAGAGACAAACACAGACAGACACACACAGACACACGCAGACACACACACAGACAGACACACACATTCACATACAGACAGAGACACACATAAACAGACAGAGACACACACAGACACACACATTCATACACAGACACACAGAGACACACACAGGCAGATAGACAGAGACACACACAGCCACACACAGACACAGACACACAGACACACACACACAGAGACACACTGACACACACTAACACACACAGACACACATGCTACATGCAGGTGATATGGCAGATGGCATTCAGCTTAGACAATTATAGTTTTAGCTTAGGCAATTATAGTGGTAGTTATCATACATCCCTGAGTTGCACACAACAGCATGCATGTGTTATATCAGATGGCATGCACCTTACACAATTATATTGGTGGTTAGCATACATACCTGTATTGCACCATTTGTGTTAGTAGCCTATGCCCCATACCTGCAACACAATGCATGCACTTTGCACCATTGCACTGCATTGTCATGGTGTGTGCAACATACACCACATGTTAACAGACCATCGCTGACCTTTGTACATCTGCCACTCATGCTTTGTGTTGGCTACCGCCCCTATGTGTGAGGACATGAGCAGTAGGGTATGTCGACTGCATACTATGTTTGCCTGAGTCCTAGCTTGCATATCTCCCCCAAAGCAGTGCATGTCTGTTCAACATTATTCTGCCTACCCCTGAGCTGAGTGTACACATTGTGCATGTGGCTGTACACACATGTTTGACACGGCTGTCCCTACTTTGCAATGGTGCCACAGACAAGCACAGGTTTACAGTACACCGGCCTGCTGTGTGGTGTATGACCTTGCCAATCACATGTAGTATGACATGTCTTCTGCTGACATGTTGAATGACATGCATACATGTGTAACACAATGGTGTCCTTTCCAATCTACAGTATGGTAATGGTGTCCCAATGCAGGGACGTGTTATACTAACATGGGCCTTCAGCTGATGCAATGTTGTCTGTCTACCCTACAAATATGCAGGGACATACTGCACATTGAGTTGATGTGCATAGACATTTCAAGGCATCATGTGGCTTCACAATTGCTATACAGTGTGAGCTACTGACATAGTTCATAGCCATGACTATGTTCACATACAATACATATCTAATGTGGAATGTGACCCACGTCACTGAGGTATATATACAATAAACCCTAATGTGGAATGTGTGACACAGGTCACAGAAGGGTATACGGGTGACACCCCTGCACATCTGCAACCATATTACTGATACCTGGCAACTATGCCCACACATGGCTAACTTACAAGTACTCTATGTCCCATATGCCATCTGTGTACCTCACACACATGAGCAGCAGGCATGACAGTGATGTCTGACACCAGCAAGGTGAATGTACTGTATCTGTGGCTTGATGTGGATGTATGTGTATGTTGTGCAACACATGTATGTATTTGGATACTGTATAGGTGAATGCTTCCATGTCGTGACACACTCAAGATGTTCAAGACATGTTATATGGTGGTTTCATGTTATGCCTACACAAGCTGTGCACAGGCCAGTATGATGTTTAGTGTTTCACATCTGCAATATCACCATTACACAAAGGCCATAGTTGTATTGTGTCGAGCCAATGTACAATAGGGTGTACACACATGTACATCACTTCTACTGTGTGTGTTGCTTCATGTCTCTGACCATCCTCCATGGCCATGTGTACACATGTTCAGTCCAATGGTTGTGATGGCCATCTTATTTCACATGTCAAGTGTTATCCCATATGACATTCACCCATAGATGTCATATGCTCCACTGAGGACAGGGTTATGCAGACAAAGGGTTGTATGTATGGGATGTGAGACGTGTTTTGCAGGGTAGTTGAGTAGTGTTGCAGTCAGCCCACTACATGTCTTGGACATGTCTGATAGCACATGACATTGTGTGACATCCATAGCAAGGGTATACTCCACAAGGGTGTATCCTGTGGGCCGGGCATACTCCAGGTGCAACACATTTTGAGTGTGTAAACACATATGCTCTCTGAACAGTACTGTTCGTATTCCCAACATGTGAAATGCTGATATGTAGTACCTGTCCCTATACACCTCCACCATTGTATTCACTGTTGTCCACACATCTGGCAATGACATTTTGGAAGGTATAGTGTAGGTGTTTCATATAGTCTTCAATTGTTTCACATAGGTAAACAGTGTGATGCATTGCAGGTCTGACCAGTGTCCATTAACAGGACCACCATACATTATGTATACGTGTGTTATGGCAGATAGCATGCAATTAATATGTTCCATGCATTATCAAGTCTGGTAAATAATAACAATCTCACCTGACACAGGCTGCTGTCGCTGCAAAATGCCAGAGGTACCTAAATAGGAGTGTCACAGCAGTGAGATCATTATCCACACCTGTGTGATAGCTACAGGGTGCAATGTCCATGTTAGCACATAAGCCAGTACAATACACTATACTATGGAATATGCACATCTGTGCATACATAGAGTAGCAGACTATAGTATGTGGCATGTGTGCATACATGCCTTGCATATGATGTTACATTACATATTGTACAGTAACACATGTAACTATGTGATATATAGTTGTGTTTTATGTGCAGTAGTGACTTACCAGGCAACTCCAGGCTCGGTGGTTGAAAGACACCAACTTCCACAATACCAGCTAAAGCTTGTGGATGGAGGTATGCAGGTGTTCCCAGGTTGGCCAGTAGCTCCTCGGTACATGTGAGTGGGGGCTGGGTGAGTGGCCCCCCACCTGTTGCACCTTGTTCCCTGGCGATTGCATTAGCACTCTATTTCGCCCATCTTATCAGGTCAGTGCAGTTTTGGCGCACCTGCTGATAGGTGCGATTGTGACTGCCAACATCATTTACCCTCCTGCAGATTTCTTCTCACAGGTCATCCCACTGCTGTGCATTCTGTGGCACATGGCTGAAGACCATTGTGTAGTTGTCAAGGAGATATGGGATGAGGACCTCATCCTCCAAGTGGCTGTATGCTAGCAGTCTGCTATGTGGCATACCTGGAAGACATAACAATGGAGACAGGTCACAGTACCTCACAGAGAAGTACAGCAGTACAGCTGAACACACATGTGTATCACATTTATTAAAATTACAAATACGTCTTTGTAAATCTACATGACACTAACACCACTGACATGTACATGTCACACTTATTTGACACCTACTGGTGATGTGATGTTAATGCCATATATGTGTGTGTCATGTGATAACATTGCTCATACACCATGTGGATGTTGTCTTGACATGGGCATGTCTGTTTGCCTGTAGTGGTATCTTTACCTATCAGCACATGCCTGGATGTGTTCACTTTAATGGAATCGACCTTAATGCTGTGTATATGCCACATATATATTCATACATAGCCATTAGGGACATGACCTGTGACCCTGCAGACTTGCAAGCATGTATGTGTTTTGCCATATACATCTAGATGGCACTGTACAGCTGTGTAGCATCCTGCCATGTATTGCCTGTGTTGCACATGTGTAACACATGGGACAATAGCTAGCCTGATGGTATCTGCAGGGTTGGATATCAACTATAGCATGTAAGGTCATAGTGATCTTGTAGGCTATATGCCCTGGGCCATTTATGAGCCTAGACAGACAAGTTACCTAGCTGTAGGCAACAGACAGGTAAGTTTCAGTGGCCAGTTCAAGCAGTGCCACAGAACTGATAGACATGGTTACTGATATATTTGTCATACGGTCATCACACCATGTCACAGAGAGGGGTGATGTGCAGCTTTGCTGGACAGGGATGCATAGTATGGCAAGAGTATGTTAAGTGTATGGGACAGGGATCTGTCAGGCATGTTGTGACCCTTGTACTAGAAAGGTGGATGTCCATGACATATGTGTTTATTTGGGATCAGGATGTGTTAAGTGTAGCATGTCCAACACCTCTGGGTTGGGCATGGCTTTATTCAGGGTAGGCTGCATGCTACATAGTTCAGCTAGGGATTGTGAAGGGTAGTGTAGGCCATCTACACATGGGCAATAACCCTTAAAGGAAATATGTGATCTATTATGGGTCACATGGGTGTGGAGTATGGCTGAGCAGTTATCTCTATATTCCTGGATGGCACTCTGTCATGATTAGGGGTGCCATATATGACTACTTGTCTTTTGTGGTGACATAACTATCAAAGGGAAGTACTCTCCAGCTGCATCCCATACACACAGTTGCCATAATGTTGACCACTGCCTAGGTGGTAGTTAATGGGTACAGGGTTTTAACATAGGGGACAACAATGCAATACTTAGCTGTCAGATTGTGGCCATACATCACACACCACACATCTGACACACTAAGGCCCTTCTGTATGTTGAACGCTGCACACAGTGCTTCAACTATTGCTCCTAGTTCATATTTATTTGCAAACATCAATAGGTTGATGCCTTATGTGTTAGTCTGTGTGGTATAGATAACAAAGAGGGGGGAGTACCAGGAATGACCCCTGTATTACTGTGGCTGGCACTGGTTTGATGTGCGTATATTCGTCAAACACCTTCTGTAGTGCGGGTGCTATCAGCAGTCCAGTTGCCAACCACTCCTGTGACATAGGAATATACACCTAGTTTACTGAGTGTAGCTGGAACACAGTATGGGTTATGGTGTCCTGTGACCTGGCAAGGTCATGATATGCAGTGTGAATCAACCCTACTATCATCTACATCTGTATCGAGTACATCACTTACGTTAACCATGGTTCATGGCTGTACAGACCACTCAGCAGAGTAGTTATGCACTATGTCTCATTATCAATGGTGTCTCCCCATTTGTGGGGTGTGATAAATGTTGCTGTGCACCATTCGGTGTGTACACAGCCTGACATGGAGCTATGATTGAACATGATGTGTATGTGGATAGCTAAATGTTCTTACATTTGTGTAGGATACACCCTGGGATGTTGACAGGTCCCATGAAAGCTGTATGTATGGCTTTAGAGAGTGCAGCTTGTACCTGCATAGTCGTTAGTACAAGGGCCCTGTAGTGTACATGGATATATTACTAAGTGTACCTGTTGGGGGTGGGGGGATGTGGGAGTGGGTTTAGGTTCTCTGAGACCCTATCTGGATGAATGGATGCTATTTCTGTAGGTGCAGTACTTCCCATGCCATAGTGCTGTGCAGCACGGCAGGTCTTGTCGTTGCCATTATGATTAATGACACAGCTATAGAATGCTCTGTGCTTGGCCTCATAATATGTGGCTGATTAGTTTCACAGTAGCTTTGCATGCTTTTATATGGTGTATCTGCTTCTTACTGAGACTGACCAGGGATCACCTACACTCATGTGTTTTCACTCTTGCAACAGTTACTACCTTCTGTGGTACAGTTTAAAGCATGGTACCACCAGTTTGCCTACTTGTTTGTGTTGGGTTGAATCCTGGTTCTGTTTCAGTGGCACAATCACTGCACATATGTGGCTGCTTAAGGTTAATTTGTGTAGGATTCAGCATTTGCATATGCATTGTCCATCTGCATGGGTGCCGTGGCACTCACCACTCTGCTCTTAGGAAACATAACATTGGCATTGGAGACTAACTCCGACTGAAACCTTCACTATAAAATCCAATAATGGGACCATCATCTCCCCAGACACCTATACAAAGCTATTAGGAGTAAACATTGACAATAAACTCAGATTTGATATACATATCAACCAAGCCATTAAGTCAGTCAACAAGAAACTTGGGACCCTATATAGAATTAAAGCCTTCCTTACCCCGAATGCCAGGGCAGCCACAGCCCATTCACACCTTCTCTCTACCCTACTATATGCCTCTCCTGTCCTCACTCACCTTAACAAATCTGATCTGGCCAAGCTCTCATCCTGCTATAATCACATTGCCAGGTTCGTTACAGGCCTACCCTACAGAACACACCACTGTACTAACCTGAAAAAGCTTGGATGGATAGAATTCCCACACCTTTTTCACCAGTCCCAACTCATAGAGGCCTTCAAAATCCTTAAACAACCTGAGAATACCCCAGCACTAAAAAACTTAATGACTCCCTACTCCAATCTAAGCTGCCTTTACTCAGCAAACAGACTCCTTGTCCAAACAACGAAATCTCTCAACCTAGGTGGTGATGCGTTATTTGCCAACACCACTGGTAAAATATGGAACTCTCTCCCAAATAACATCACGCTTGCAACTTCTCTAAGTCAATGCAAAAATAGTCTAAAACTCCACTTCAAGTCACACTGGCTATGTCCTTGCTCAAACCCAGACTAGCTCTGTGCCATTAACTAAAACATAAACAACTAGCTAAGATGATAAGTACTTTGTATACTGTGATAAAGAAATATGTATCCTGTCTAACTCTATGTCATTATACTGCCTACCGTCCTTGCTAATATGTTATTAATGTTACATTTGTAGTAATCTCAGAAATAGTAATGGCAGTCTTGTACTTGTATGTAAATAGCCTATGTTTTTGTTAAGTTCTTTCAGCTCATTTACTGTACCTAATTATCAATGTAACTCTGTTGGAGCTTTTCTCCCCGGGCCTCCACTGAAAAAGGACATGTATCCAGTCGGACCATCCCGGTTAACAAATGTAAAATAAAATAAAAAAAAAATAAATAAATAAACTATGTGTAGCATACTGTAGGCCTTTTTGTGTGACTACTGTGATCCAGATCAGTGGGGTCGATGGAATCCTACATGCATTGAGCGCAGGTGTTGGTACATGAGGAGTCTTCCCAGTTCATAATGGAATAGTTGAGAGTAGCTATTATTATGGTTCGGTCTCAGACCTAATCTTCCCCATTACAGCACATTATGACAGTTGCGAAGTCCACGGCCTGTTGGGTGATCTGTCTCAAGGTCATTTTGAATTCCACTTTGGCACAAAGGTAGTTGCTCAGCATAATTCATCTGATGTTATGCAAGTGCAATTAGCATGGGGGTGTACATATCCTTCAGGAATATGGACACACCTGCAGCCCGTGAGTTCCAATAAAGGATAATGGGCAAAAGGTGAGGTATTGTTATTACATGGTCATGCAGGTGTGCATTGACACATGTCTCAGCCACTGCACAGATATGTTCTCCATGTTAGGGATTGATATATGTGTGTCTGTATAGTGTTTCTGACATGTATCATTGTGTAGCGAGACCCACAATTTATTGCTTGGCTGTCCCTGTAACAGCAGTGGACCCTCATTTGAACCATGCATGATGAAGGCACTATAGGGGAAGGATGAGCCCTAGGCAGTATCCAGATTCCCAGGGGTGACAGGTGCATGCCCTGTCTGGCAAAGCATCATGGTCTGTCAACCATGTTATCCCAGGCGACAGGTACTGGATACCCTGTGACATGCACCACTACACTAGACAATTGTGGAATACAGTCCTTTTGTCCCTGTACTGCAGTATCATTTCTGGCCAATGGCAGAATGCTACCCAGGCCTTGGGACATACCTGTATGGGCTACAAGACCTGACATTTCCTACATGTGTTTCCATGCAGTCCAGGCTACTGCATCACAGGTCCTGCACAACAACATGGAATATGCCAGAGCCATGTGTATAGTTCAAAAGGTGGTCTGAGTGTATGAGTATGTGGCTAATCATGGCAGACAGGCAGCTGAGAGTATGTATGCCCTCGTATATGTTGGTGTGTAACATAGTGCTAGAGTTTGCATTCACAAATGAGTATTGTTGGGCATGTTTCCAGTCATGTGTTCAGAGGTGTGGCACAATTATGCAAACTATGTCATACAGTTTGTGTATTTCGGTGTCTGTCTCTTCAGGCTTGGGGGGGGCAGTTGTTTGGCCAGATACTTAGATGCATCTGTGAATGTGTGTGATTTCTGGTAGTGTGTGTGGGTGTCCTTACTGTGTTCTGATAAGGGTATGTGTTGGTTGTGTTGATGAGCTGCATGTGTTAACCTACACCTCATGACTGTCCAGTCCAGTCATGGCTGTAGACTGGGCTGCCTTCCAGCTTACCCCTGTAGCTGCATCCCAAACAATGTGTGGGGCGTGGTGTTAGATGGGTCTGGCAGTGTACATGGCATAGAGATTACATTCCCCCTGGATGGCCACATACACAAAGCTGACATTAGGAAACACCAGTAGCTGACTAGTGGACATGCCTGTATGAGCAGTCAGCACTACAAGTACCAAGGACTGTATTTAGTTCACATATTGCCTATGAAGATATTATAGACAGTGATGCTCACATGTAAATATTTGTGTTATGGACGTGACAACACTGGCTATTACAGAAACATTGTAGCTACCTTTAGCAGCAATCCCCCTCTGAGGAGCACATCACATCCTGCTAGTTGATTACAGATGATGCAAGTGTCTACAGGTCTGTTTCCTTCTCTGGGTATATACTCACATATCCACTAGGACCATGAGCTATGTTGGGCAAAGACACCCACTCTCCAAACAGAGTCATGTATCAATAGGCTCTGATGCCACTATTAACATGAGCAGGATATAATCAAATAGTGTGAGCCATCACCTATGATGCAGCTATTACACATGGGCAGCTGTCTCCTACATCTTACACTCCTACTGCAGATGTTACACTGGAGTTAAAGATGATATGCAACCTGTTTCATTACCAGTGCACTACCTTACATACAGTATGTGCAGGTGGCTGTTAGGTTGGCAATGAAAGGTTAGGCTACACAAACCTGGTAGTTCAACCATTGTGTCTGTACTCTCAATATCCACTCTATGTAGGTGTGCACATAGACATTTGGCCCAGCCCTGTAACAAGGGTCACTACACATTTGCATAACATGTACACATGCACAGCTGTTATTGCTTGCAAACGATAGTAGAGAGGTGGATATTACATGTGTTATGTGTATGGATAGTTACCTGGCTCTTCCAATTATCTTTGCTATCATGCTGCTAACCTGTCAGATGAATACTAATGTTATGTATCCTGTCATTGAGTATTGTAATTGCCAATAGACATAACTACTGTTTGCATAAAATAACAAAACTGCTATGTAGAATAGAATACAGATCTGCCTAGAATACTGAACATTACACAGTTATTGGCACAATATCCCACAATGCACACCATATTTGCACGGTAAGCCCACCTTTAACATGTTCATCTTACTTATACACCCATATATATGTCGACTGTTACAATATATCGATATATACTATCCCCTGTTATAGCACATACTTGTTGGACCAGTCCTGACACTGACAGTGGATGGAAGTGAATTGGTGGGTTTCAAGCCCATATCATCCCTTGTGGTGTATGCGGAGTGTGCCGTGTGACCTACAGCAGTACACACACAGAATGCTACAAGCATTACTATTGCTCAACAATACATCACTATAAGATAGCTATTTCCACTATATGCATTGATTGCATTGTAATTATTACAGTACAGGTACAACATACACAGACATGCTACATGTTATACAAACCGTCTTAGTAATCTGATGTGTTATTAACGTGTAATACGCATTTTCAGTTAGTCTT
>NC_056735.1:1781783953-1781813953 GCF_019279795.1 Protopterus annectens
ATGGATCGTGCCATCACTGGTAAACCAAGACTCACTCCTCCTGGACAAGGACACCGGTCTTGTGGACCTCTGCAATAAACAGGCTATACTACATAAGTAGGACAGTGTTCCAGACACATAGCAAATCCCACGAAGGGCAGACATCCATGACCACTATTAGTATGATACACAGGTCCCTCGTGACATCATCCAAGGCTAAAATCAGCAGGAGAATATGCAAGGATTCAACAGATAGCCACAAAGCCTTCTTTGGCTATGTCAAGGGTCTACGTGGTGACACACAGATTTGCACTGTGCCAGTGACATATAGCACAACATATGCTCACCCTACTGATATCACCAACATCCTTGCAGATACATTCGGTGCATACTTCACCCCCTAAAGAGCCCACAACACTACCCGAAAGGTATAGTATCCCAACCATCAGAGACACACAGGTGGAAATGGCCCTCTCTAACAGCAGAACACAGCATCAATGGAGGCAGATGTTGACCCAGACTGCATCTTGCAAACTGTACAAGACAACCTGCCCCCACCTAATTAAGCATTCCTACCTCAGCCTCTCCACAGGCTACATGCCTTTACAATTGTGCGTGGCAACGGTTATTCCACTCCATCAAGGTGGAATCACAACTGACCATGGTAACTACCCCCCCCCATAAGCCTGACTAGCCTGGTCTGCAGTGGTATGGTTTGCATCTTCATGGCACTCATTAACAATGACATTGGTAACCTCCAAACACGTGACCCAATACTGAACCTGTTTGATGTCTTACATACAGTCGCCAAGACATTAGATGATGGGGGAGGTGGTTCACACATACTATCTGGACCTCACCAAGGCTTTTGACACCATGCCACACTCAGGTATTATTGATAAACACACCAGCCTGTACATTCACCCATACATCACAGGTTGGGTTGCCAATGGGCTTACACACAGAACCCACATGGTACGACTAGCAGTCTCCAGGTCCAACTCTTGAACAGTCGCGACTGGTGTCCCACAGGACTTAGTCCTGGGAGCCCTACTGTTTGGCATATACATCTCAGATGTACAGGCAAACACAGGTGGACTACGGCATCATCATCATCCACGGTTCCAGTGCATAGCCAGCATCCCCCCACCAGGTGGCCATTTGGGATGTCCCCCCTGACAAATAACCGATACAGCTGTGAGGCATGCCAGATGTGGGAGTCGTGATAGCTTCCAGGGCTGTCAGCACACACATCCATGATAATGCCTTAGGTATTGCACATGACCTGGCAGTTGATGGAGGGGTATCACTTGTGGTTTATGTAGCAGCTACCCTGCTCACCAGGTGGTGACTTGATGTGTATGTGCGTGCAGTCTATTGCACCCAGTACCTCTGGGTATTCTGCCACACAGTGGAAGAGACGCATATTGCTGGCCAGCTCCTCCTGCGTTCGGGGGAAGTATATGTGCTCATTGGCATGTGGTAACATGGCATCCTGGAACTTGTATAGTACCTGGATGATGATGCCTGTGAGATCCCCATGATATCCCCAGTTGGTCTTTGAAAAGTACCTATAGCTGGTATTCTCAGGCTTACACATACCTTCGTATCCACTGGGATGGGTTCCCCTCTGTTTGTTCTGGCTCTGAGGCATGGCCGGCACAGCTCCACAAGTTGCTGGAGGGTGTCCCTGTCCACCCTGTAATGCTCTACTATCTCCAAATTATGTAGCCCCTGGTAGGTTACCCTGGGTCTGAACACTCTCCTCCTCCTCTGGTGCTTGCGGTGGTCATGTGCATCATCCTCCACACCACCTTCAGTCTCCAACACATGCTGGTGGATCAAAGCTATGGCAGCCCCTAACATGTACATAATAAAAGTTCCCCATCTGTATACACCACTGGTGCAGAGTGTATGGGAATACACACATGTGTGTGAGGTGCTTTCACACTTTATAGTATTGTGCTATGGATGCTGCTGATGTAAGTGGGTGTGTATGAGCTATTCCAGCTGCTGCATGTCTTAATTATGGGTTTTGCAATGAGTACTGCAAGTGTGGGGCCTTTACTGTGGAGATCTACTTGCCTGCCTTGATTAATCTGTTGCCCTTTAATTCACTTTTAGATCTGGATCCCCTCCCATTATCAGGCATGCATCCACCTGCCGTCTTTCTTGTTTTGTACTTTCACTACCCAGTCATGGCGAAATGTACCTTGTAGCTGATATACTGCATATCGGCTTTGTTCTGCTTTGGCACTTTGCTGTTTTCTTTGCAGTACAGCCCCTCCCCTTCCCTGTTCTGCAGGTAGCTGCTTGCAGCCTTGTTAGCTGTTGTCAATGGTCCACTCTAGGCTCCTAGGTGTTACTTAGTAATTTGTACTCCAATTTCACTGCTGCAGCATTTCCTTATTCTTTCCTATATCCTTCCTGTTTCAGCTGCAGTGTGCACCGCGCATACCTGTTTACCAGGTTTACGAGCGTTTTCATCTCCGTTCACATGCATACTCAGTTAACTCATGTACTCTCAGCTAAGCATAGCTATGGGCAATTTGACACACCCTATCCTGCAGTTTTGCCTAGCTAGGGGCAGACCGGTTTAGCAATGCTCCAATGTGCTTACAGCAATGGCGACACACCCCTCTCTTAATGTCATCTTTATCTTAAGGGCTCACCTCTGTGTTATAATGCTACGCTGTGAGGTACATCCTTACACCAGTGGGGAATCTGTGATTCACTATTACTCCTCTCATTTGCATGGCATTGCCCACTAATTCCTAGCTACTGCGCATTACACTGTCACTGCCCCTTAGCAACCCTTGCGCCATGAGTATGGTGTAGCATGCCTGCCACTGACTATTATGGGGAAATCATGATATGTGTTTCATTGTGGTTTTATTCTATATTTTTATATATTCCTTGCAATCCCCTTTGCGCACTGCTGCCCTGCGCTCCCACATCGCAATAGTGCTACTATATATATATATATATATATATATATATATATATATATATATATATATATATATATTAAATGTTAATTTTATATTTTGTACATTTTTTTATGTCAATAGCTATATATTTAGCCATTGGCATATATTAACAATATAATACATGTGTTTGGTTGGCTGTCATGGTTCCGATTTTATGTTTGCAAAAATGTAAACCGTTTTCTACGGTTTACATTTCTGCAGACTTACATTATGCCTGCACCACTTCCTGAATTGCTACATACCTTCATTTGCATGCTACACTGCTGCACATAGGGTAATTAGCATACAAGGCTCCAGAGTTTTGCGGGCATAGCGTGCGCAGGTAGTGCACGTGGGAACAGCTCATACCCGAATCGCTCAGCAGCCATCTTTGGTGTTAGAATGCCAATGCTACACCTGCACCTGGCGTAAGCTTCATGAATCCCGGGGTATGTCTCTATCAAACCTGTGCTCAAAGCATGTAGTCTTAGAAAGTATGTTTACATACTTTTAAGTGTATGTATGCTGCTTTTTATTTTTATTGTCGTTTTATATTTGTATTTTTACAGAAGGATTTACTGATGTATTAATATATATAAGTTTTTTAACTATTATTTGTACTTGCTGTGTAAGCTTGAGATATTTTATTGATGGTATCTAGCACTATGTACAAGTTATGTGTTTACTAGGGAGGGAAGTGTTAGTTTGATTTGTTAATATGCCAGTTGCCTAGAGATTGGAAATGCTTCTATCCTCATTGGTTATTTGATTACCTTGACTGAGTCAGTATTTATTCTGTGATTGTTTTATCTGTGAACATGATCTGAGAAAGCAAACTTTTTGTAAAAGCGCTTATCTTATTAGACATTGTCTTGGTTTTATACAAGTCAGTACTCTGGTGGCATTTTGTAAGTGTCGTTATTATTTTCTAGTGTTCGGCTTTTAGCCGTGTTTCTGCTTCGGTACGTTTGCAGTTTTTCATTTTGGTTTCTTATTTTATACTGATCAGTTTATTGCTGAGGGTTTTTCATTTTTGGATTTTTTACATTTTAATTAGAAAAAAGAAACTTACATGGCTTAATAGAAATAATCTGGCTCCTGTTTTTATTGGTGCATTTATATGCAAATGTTCTAAAAGCCAGGGATATAGAATTTGAAATGTGAATTATGTCATTCTGTGGCGCTAAATAAGAAGCTAATGTATGAAACCTTAAATTCTTGCTTTTTTAATCTATATGTGCTTGTGAGCTTTTCTTTTGTAATATTTTTTTAGATGATTTTAGGTAGTCCTGTGTTTTGCATATGACTACATTTTATTACCCCTCAAAATATATGCCTCAATAACTATAATTTCTTTCACAAGAAATATTTTCCTTTTTTTGAAATGCATTATACTTTAATTAGGAGAGAAAACACCATAAAGGCTGTCAACAAGTTTGGAAGCAACACCGAAACAGTGTGACTTCTGAAACGAGCCCCGGGATTCATGAAGCTTGCGCCAGGCGCAGGCGTAGCGTAGGCGGAATAATGCCAAATATGGCCGTCGAGCGATTCAGGTACGATCCAATACCACGTGCACTACCGGCGTATGCCAGAACTGCGCAGCCCTCGGCATAGGTATGCTAATCACCCCATGCGCAGTGTCGCACCATGCAAATGAAGGCAGATAGTGATTCATGAAGTGGTGCAGGTGTAGCGTAAGCCCACGGAAATGTAAACCAAAAAACACGGTTTACATTTTCCCAAACAGAACATCGGAGCTATGGAAGCGGACCAGACTCATGTATTACAAAGTTAACATATGCCAATGGCTAAATACACAGCCAATGGCATAAGAAAAGATGCACAACACCTAAAAAACAACATTTAATGTCATGTCCACAGTAACGCACAGTACAACCGCAGGGCATGTGTGCGCAAACTGGAACATAAAGAAAATATATAAAAATGTCATAAAATCACAATGTAATACAAATCAGGTTTACACCATAATACACAATGGTAGGCATGGAACACCACAACCAAGGTGCAAGGGTTGCTAAGGGCTTGCGACAGTGTTTGGCACGGTAACTATGAATTAGTAGTCAATGCCATGCAAATGAGGCAGATAATACTGAATCGCAAATGTCCCGCTGGATGAAGGTTGAACCATATGGCGCAGCACTATAACACTGAGGAGTGGCTCAGAGGAGATACATGACATCAGCAGAGGGGTGTGCCACCATAGAAGCAAGCACATTGGAGCAATGCAAATCTGGCCTGGCCATTGCTAAACCAAGCTGCAGGACAGGGGTGGAGAGGAAGGTATAGAATCATTTAGTTGAGAGCAAACATGGTGCCCAAAAGCACATGTGTACGGGGATGAAAACGTGCCCAAAACCCAGTAAGCGGATGCACGTGGCGCGAACAATAGCGCAAACAGGAAGGTCAGGGGAAGAAAAGAAGGAAATGCCGAAGTAGGGTAATTGGCGTACTAATGAGCAATCAACACCAATCAACTCACAGCGGCCAATCGATGGCAGCTGTCAAGTCTGCTCGCAGAAACCTGCAAAACAGGATAGGGGAGGCATCGGAATGCAAAGAAAGGAGGGGAGGCATTGGATTGAAAAGATAGGAGATCTGTCATAGCAGAGCAAAGCAAACTGACAGTAGACCGGCAATAGCACACATTACGCAAGATACGCCAGGTCTAGGAAAGTACAAATGAAAGCAGGCTGCTGGATGCATGCCAGAAAATGGTAGGTGGAATGTGCAGAAATGTAAAGGGAAGGTCAAGAGGTAATCTACGGCAGCCAAATGTAATTCAACACCAAAGGCACCACAATAGTAGTTCCGGTAGTAAAACACATAAGATACCCTGTAGCTACGATCGTACATACACACCCTATGACATCATCGGTGTTCACAGCACAATAGTATAAAGTGTGAAAGCACCCAACACACACCTGTGAATTCCCAAACACTGCACCATAGGTCTAAACACACAGGGAACTTTTAAAATGAACATGTTGGGAGCTGCCATAGCTGTGATTCATCAGCATGTGTTAGAGACTGACGATGTTGTGGAAGATGATGCTGACAACCACCGCAGGCCCTGGAGGAGGAGAAGAGTGTTCAGACCAAGGGTAACCTACCAGGGGCTACATGATCTGGAGATAGTAGAGCGTTACAGGGTGGACAGGGACATCTTACAGCAAATAGTGGAGCTGTGCCGGCCACGCCTGAGAACCAGAAATAACAGAGGGGAACCCATCCCAGTGGACACAAAGGTATGTGTAAGCATGCGAATACTAGCCACAGGTACCTTTCAAAGGCCAACTGGAGATATAATGGGGATCTCACAGGCATCAGCATCCAGGGTACTACAACAGTTCCTGGATGACATGTTACCACATGCCAATGAGCATATATATACTTCCCCCGAACTCAGGAGGAGTTGGCCAGCAATATGCATCACTTCCACCGTGTGGCACACTACCCGGAGGTACTGGGTGCGATAGACTGCACGCACATACAAATCAAGTCACCACCCAGTGAGCATGGTAGGCGCTACATAAACCGCAAGGGATTCCACTCCATCAACTGCCAGGTCATGTGCAATGCCCAGGGCATTATCATGGATGTGTGTGCTGGCAGCCCTGGAAGCTACCATGACTCCCATATCTGGCATGCCTCACAGCTGTATCAGGTATTTGTCAAGGGGGACATCCCACATGGCCACCTTGTGGGGGATGCTGGCTATGCACTGGAGCCGTGGATGATGACTCCCATCAGAAATGCACACACACCCATGCAAGAACGCCATAATGAGGCACACGCACAAACCAGAATCATCATAGAGCGTGTGTTTGGGATGCTGAAATCACGGTTCCGGTGCTTGGACACATCTGGTGGAGCCTTGCAGTACTCTCCAGGCATGTGTACCCACATCGTCATAGTATGTGCCATGCTACATAATATGATCCTGCGGAAACAGCTGCAGCAGGGACAAAATGGTGAAGGCCCTCATAGCCCACCACAATTGCCAAGGCTATCACAGGCACAGAGGGATTCAGACCATGAACACACTGTGCCAGCCCCAGTAGGCAGACGGAGGCGTGCCCAATATGCCTAAGCCTTGGCAAAGAGGGAACGTATAGCACATACTCTGACAGTGTAGGCCCCTATGGACTGACATACCTCTCCACCTGCACACACAGTAAAATGGATGGCACACAAGCACGACCACCTGTAAATTGTAATGTATAGGTGGCCCACTGTGTGAATCCTACATAGGCAGCCCTCAAACATTGTACACACAACAGCTATTGGAACAAGGAATGTCAACACCTGAACAGTACATGCGCCTATCAGCATATGGTGGTGCTGTGTGTATAGGTTCCCAGGTACATCGGTAGGTACATGGCCGATTGTCAGAGGCCATACACCAAATGGGGCAAACAGTGTCCGCTGTCGCCACAACATCGAGTAACCAACTGTCGCGTAGAGGAGCAGAGGCAATCGTGGGAGCACATGTGTGTAAGCACTGTTCTGCACACGCTCAGCACAGAGTCCCTGCTGCATTAATGAGGGGCTCCACATAATATAATCATGGATGTTGTGTCAAGGCATGGGGTGTACCCATGACAGGTACTCGTCACCCCAGCATGCTCCACCCACGGTCGTTTGAAGGTGTAGCACAGTATCGTGTGTGGCTCACTGAGATATACATACCCAATGCCAGAGCACATCCAGTAAACATCACATGGACATACCATTAACTGGACTCATCAATATGTAAACTAACTGAGTTACCCATGTGAGTGCAGTATGGAGTAACAGCCGTAGTATACTCCACGAACAAAATGACATAACACGTGTACAAATCCCAGATGACCATATGTTAAATGCAGTGACCGTCGTGCATGTTCCCGGTCACACGTCCTGCAAGGGATGTAACGTAATCCCGAAGGCACAAGTAATGCATGTCGGATGCAGGTCAGCAGATCATGTTTAGCACACGTTACCGGGAATATGCATTGCCCACTGCTGATAAGCGATGTTTAAATATGATTATATGGATATGCGTGGAACAGGGATAAGCTACTCCGAATATCGCGCAGATCATGGTCAATGATGTCCAGAACAGGTGAAACCAGCATTATTCACCCCTGTACTAATAGCACCTGCTCTGAAGGGTAAAACGAACACTGCCAGGTGTAGAACACGCAATCATGTATCGAATCACCTAACACTATTGCTAGGCAAGGTGTACCTATGGTAGGGTTGCCACCTCTTCAAATGACTAATGTGGGACATACGTCAGATGTCTACAGGCCGACACATACACCCGGCCAGTATGAAAAGCAGAACGGCACTGTTTTGCCTAGATAAAAGCTCATTCTTGTAATGTTGACTTACTTATTCTGTTTGTTGGTTCAGATACAGAATAACTGTTTTATGCGATTATTACATCAACTATAGGAAATAAGTATGTTCTAAAATCACAGGACATTTGCCATGTTTACAAATATTTTGCAGGACACAACTGTCCAAAGAGGGACTGTCCCTCACAGAGTGGGACAGCTGGCAACCCTAACCTATGGCAGGTGTGTAATTTGACAGGTACAGACACAAACGTGTGGAGTCCAGGAAACAGTATGCACTAACAAGTACACAATGAAAGGTGTACCTTGCCTGTCACTTTCCCCATCATATATATATATATATATATATATATATATATATATATATATATATATACACACATATATATACATATATATAATACAGCTAGAAAGGGCGATAGAGTGATATATGTTGATATATACGGATTCAGCGATATCTGCAAATATATATAGATAGGTCAACGACATTCATAACACCTTGGAGGTACGAATAATTAGGATACCACCAAGTATGGAATGTGTAACATACCAACATGCGTAACCACAAGGCTGAAAGACCGAAAGAACACAGTACCGGAACAGTACAACCGCGAGTAATAGTATGATGATATGAATGGATAATTAGTCACCACTGCCGGTGTTGCGGTCCACGTAGGTACTGTGTTCAACTGTGTTTCTGAGTGCCGTAGTCTGTGTATGTGTGTGTTGAGGGTGCCGTGTGCATCCCCGTGTGACTGTAATGTGTGTGTGTGTGTGTGTGTGTGTGTGTGTGTGTGTGTGTGTGTGTGTGTGTGTGTGTGTGTGTCCGCATCATGTGTCTGTAAGTGCCATCTCGGAGGTAGATCATTACGGTAGGTGTGGGTATAGCTATCTTTAGGCATACGGTTACCAACTGTCCCACATTAGGAAGGACAGCCCCTCCCTGGGCAGGTGTGTCCTGACATAAAACATTACAAAGGGCAAATGTCCAAGATCGTAGGACATTAATATGTCCCATATATAATGTAATAGTAGCATTAAATAGTTATGCCTGTATGTAAGAAACGTGAATGTTACATGCAATATGATAAGTAGCCAAAGTCCCACAACAATAGGTATGTATTGAGGATAAAAGTATGTGCTATTCTGTGTACTGACCATGGCTATGTGTTGGCCTGTAACACCGCTGTGTGTCCCGGAAGTGTCCAACAATGGCCATATGAAAAGGTGGCAACCCATGGCAAAGAGGTTCCATTACCAACACAACCGCAATGACTGCAAATATCTGGGACAGAAATACACAGGATAGCTGTCATGTAGACATATCCATTTACATATCGCTGCAATTCCAGAGGTATGGAAGTATCAACCTCACCTGCATACTATATAGAAACCAATTAACAACGGCCCAATGTACAATCCCGTAACATAAGTCTACTAACTGATAGCTCTTTAATTAGGGATGGAGCCCACACACATATATATGGAATATGTAGAAATGCAAGCCCCACAAACCTGTATATGCTACGTACACCCACCGACACCCCCCATACAAGAAACTATAGCAATACAGACTGTAATAACAGCACAAACATCCAGTCAGTCAATTACAACTGCAGAACCGTCAACATACCTTGTGAGAGAGACAATTAAAGGCGCCATGCAAAATTGCAGCCGTTGTATAATGGAACAAATGGCGATGTTACAGGTTTTGTTTGCAATGGTCTGTTAACAGACGTTGGGATGACAGGTACATTCACATGTTGAACCACATACTCTAGCTGTCACACACAATCCACGGGGGACATGAATCCAAAGTATACTTGTCTCTATGCATAGCAGTTGCAATTACACATAACAAAACACAATACAGGCCATCTCCCCGAAGGTAGGGCAAATGGGCAATGCCCAAGTGCAGAAGTCAATTATACCCCACTGGTGCCATGTAATTGGTGAATGGAGTAGCTGTACAGCTGATATGCAAGTAATTTGTCACTCAGAAACACCAATAGGCGGCAGGAAACCACATGTTACAGGTATCGACATATATAAGGAAGACTTGCCAGAAATTCAAACCGTATGCTCATACCCGTGTAAGCAGTGTGAGAGAGATAGAGACAAAAGTCCGTAACGATAACAAGGTATGTAGAACACTCGGTATGTAAGTTTATGTATAGCATGTTTTGTATTAATTATCTACTGTATGTATAGCCTGGTTTGCATTAATTAAAAGTGTCCGCAATGCATAACGTGGGAAAAGGTATTTATGTAGTGATGTCTTGCTGAGCATACTTAAGCTTGTAGAAACTGTGCGTCCAGCAGTGGGCCACAAGGTACACATCACAGACACCACAAGGGATGCTACATGAGGGCTTTAAACAGAACAATTACATACAACCCGCTGTCAGTGGTAGGGTATGTCCAACAAGTACGTGCCATAGCCGGGGATAGTATATGTTGATATACTGTCACAGTAGGCATGTGTATGGGCATATAACGACAATGACATGTCTAAGGTGGTCCCGCTGTGCAAGTATGCTTCGCATTATGGGATACTATGTAAAATATGTGTAATGTATAGTATTGTAGGTAGATATTTCAGATATTCTACACAGCATAACAGGCATATCATGCATACCAAAGGTATCGTCTATTGGCATGTACAATAACAGGATACATATGGCTTGTAGGCACATGACATTGTAATAGCATGATAGCTAATCTAAATGGAAGGGCTAGCAAGTAACCATGCACAAAGGACATGTAATAGCTTCACAGGTTCATAGTGGGGTACTATGTAGTCTGGCAAGTCTATGTGTAAGCACAACTGCAGTGTTCACACCAGTAGCACCTCTCTAGGGTAGTGTCCTGTGATCAGCAGAGCCATGTGTTATCTGCACCTCTGCACAGTACAGCCACTGCAGTGACCCTGGTGTACATGTGTCTCCCAAACACCAAGGGAGGTATCACATGAACAGTGCTACTGAGTACCCCTGCGTGATGTACATAGGAGTCATGTTCCAAAGCATGGTGAGTGTCCGATTTGGGAATGTAACCCTCAAGCACATCCCACTCATTGTTGCGTGTGTGCACATATCCATGAGCATGTTGCTCATAGTGGCATTTGCGTATGTCGCATATGTGGATTATATCCATTATTATTGTTGTGGACATGGGCCCTGTCTGTTCAGCAGAGGTCACCCCTGAGTATGTAGTATGCAAATGTGTACAGATGTGGTGTCCGTAGTTCAGCCACATACCTTAGCTGTCGGAGCTCAATAAACATCATGGCGTGTTAATGTTGTGGTATGTAAAGCTGTAGCTGTTGTGTAAGGTACACCCCAAATGGGGTGGTGTACCCTTGAATGTGTGTAGAAGTCTTGAGTTCAGAGGTACAATGGGTGCCTATGTACCAGCTACTCACCCAGTACAGATAAGTGTGGCCATGTAGAAGGATATCCACACCACAGTGGCAATACGGTAATCACAGGAGTGGGTGTGACATACATGTGTACTACAAACATGTACAATGTAACATGTATGTAGGGGACTACCACCTATGTGATAGTGGGTGAATGGTGTAATGCAAAGGTGATGTCCATGGACCTTGTGTTATGCAGCTTGAGGCCATGATATTCATATCAGGTATCTGTCACAGTGACACCCATATGGATGGAGTCAGTATCAGCTGGTGGATCAATCATGGTGCTTTGTATGCAGGGGGTTGTAAAGCTAGGCGGGGAAAGTCCCTCTGTGCTAGCCTGTACCTCAGGGAAGCATATACTGAACATGAGGGGCCCAATGACTGAGGATTGTGGTATGCCAAATGTAACTGAAATGCAGTAGGTACTATGGTATGCTACCCTCGTTGTGTGTGTCCTGTGCATGAGCCACATTGCAAAACATCCAAAGACATAGGGTACGATGTGCAGCTGGATGTGTATATTGTCAATACCAGAATGGAGAACGGTGCTGAAAGGCAATGAGAGGACAATGTAGGATGTGTGGACTCCTGTACCATCATCAACTACCCTGGTAACTGAATGAAAGGAGTCCACCAGGTGTAGGTGCCATGCTCTGGCCCTAACAAGTCCAACCCGGGTGGCATCAAAGGACCAGAGCCCAACAATGTCTCTGTGAATGACATCCTTGATGATGTGCCCCATAGCCATGCAGAACAGTCCAGGCAGGTGTGTAGGACTATAGTCCCACTCGTGCATTGTGGTGCCACCTGTGTGGAGTGTGATAAATGTTGCTGTGTGCCATTCAGGGGCCACAATGTCTGATACAAAGCTATTACTGAATATGGTGGCCTAGTGGGGAGACATGTTGTTCAGAGGTTTGTGGACATCACAGCCTGGGACTTTGGAAGGTGACATGGGGCCAGGGTCCCAGGACATATAGAGTGCAGGTTAGTACTGTGTAGGTGTGACTGCAGGGGCACCGCAATGTTCCTGCATGGATTGTGGCCCTGTAGTGAGTGAGAGGGTGTAATGTTACCATTGAATCCATCCGCCAGCATATTGCCAACATCACCTGGGTCTGTAATGTTCCTGAGTGACTGTTGTATGTGAGAGCAGATGTGGGTGTTGCCATCGACTACTGACATACCACCATAATGCCTTGTGGTATACCCAGGAATGTGTTGCAGTAATGTTTACGTAGCTAGTCTTGGAGTATGTGATGAGGGATCCCGTGGCCCTACCGAGGCTGACTAGTGAGCTACCCCACCCATGGGATTGTACACCACTGTGCAACAGCCTCCACCTGTTGTTGTACATTATGTCCATGGAACTTGACCACCAGAGTGGCGTCTGTTATCTGGTGTATACCATCATGGCTCTATGTGGAATAGCATGATCCATGCAGTCGTGTACGTGCTAATGAAGTGCACTGGGGTATGTTTCAGCATTTGTATGTGCATTGTCCATCTGCACGGGTGTCATGACGTTAACAACCGCTGTCATAAGATGTCTGTAGTAGGTGTTGTAGTACTCATGTACTGTGCATGCCATGAAGGGTGTGGTGTCGGGATGTGGCTAACAAGGTTAATTAGCATATGTTCGGAAACCACCAATGAGGAGATAACCCCAGGTGTGGAACATCAGTCACATTGAAACACCACACAGCAAAAGCCAGATAAGCAAATTTATTTATCTAGCGCCTCAGCCACAATAAGCCTTCAAGGAGTAATGCATAACATTATCTAAAACCTTATATAATCCCAGCTCCAACAATAAAACAATCATCAATTAAACATCAATTAAACAATTAAAATATTTGTTGAAACAAATTTTAAAGTAACATCTACTAAATTCATATAACACATCTCCAGCAACATTCTGCATTTAAACCCTTTGGAGTTAATGTATCAAATTTCAAAATAAACATTGTTTCTTTTCTTAAAAGCTTTGATCTACACATTTCTTCATCTAAATATTTCATATCTACCTGTTCTAAAATGGTAGCCTTTAAATTTTCTGTACTTCCGTCATGATATTTATTAAAATGAAGAGCCAAAGGGCTCTCCATTTTATTTGCCCTTATATCTCGCAAATGTTCTAATACACGTGTTTTAAACATTCTCTTTGTTTGCCCAATATAAAACATATTACAAGTACATTTGATAGCATAAACAACTCCCTCTGTACGACAATTAAATACTCCATTTGATTCAAATCTAATATTATTTATATATAAGAAAGAATTCACAATATATGAACATCCAATACATTTGCCACATGGCTTAGTGCCCTTAATATGGATCTGCTGATTTAACTGAACCCCTGGTCTTTGAAATTTAGTATACACAACCATATCTTTAATACTTCTTCCTCTCTTATATGAGAAAATTAATTTTTTTCTTGTCAATTTATCTAATTCTTTAAAATTTTTTAAAAATTCCCAAAAATGAGAAATGTAATATTTAATATTGTCACTTAATACATTATACTTAGAAACAAAAAATAAATTATCTACTTTATCATCTTTACTAACATTATTCCTATTAAACACTTTCTTATTCTTATATCTAACATTTAATATATTCTGTTCACTTTTATTATTAATATTTTCATCAAATTTTCTAATTTTAAACATCAATTTTGTAAGTTCTAATTCTTTTCTAAATATACAGTCTTCGTTACAGAGTCTGGAGATTCTGAAAAATTCTCCAAAAGGTAAAGACTCCAAAGTATGTTTAGGATGACAACTATTTCCCATTACAAAATTATTTACTATTCCAAATTTCCTATGTATACTAGTGCTAATATTTTTACCCATGACTCCAAGCAAATTAATGTCCAAGAAAGAGACTCGATTACCAACTTGTAAACCATCAAAATTTATACCAAACCTATTTAACTGAATGTCTTCTACAAAATTAGATACCAAGTCCCTACCACCATCACATAAAAAAATAAATCATCTATATATCTATAATATGATTTTACATATTTTTAAAAAAATACTTTACTATAGATACATTCCTTTTCAACCAGCCCCATAAATATATTTGCATACATGGATGCAAATGGAGCACCCATGGCAGTACCTTGGGTTTGATGATAAATCTGATTATCAAAATAGAAAAAGTTATTCTCTAAGCAGAATTGAACTAAATCTAACACATAATGAGTTAAGGGGCTATTCCCCATATAATGTAACAAAGCTTCTAAACCAAATAAATGTTTAATATTGGTATAAAGACTTCTTACATCCAAAGTTATCCAATAAATATTTTTAGTCCACTTGATATGCCTGATTTTTTCTAAAAAATCAAAAGAGTCTCTAATATATGAAGGAAGTAATATAGCTTCCTTTAATAATACACCATGCAAAATAACTCCTAGATTATGTAAAAAATAGTTACTGGCAGATACTATAGGATGGCCTGGTGGATTCGTACTACTCTTGTGTAATTTAGGCAAACAATAGAAAAAAGCCGGACTTGTTTCTTTAACCAGCAATTTATTATTCACATCTTTCTCTAACCAATAACCCAATCTGAGACCCTTAAAAATCAATGACGTATAATTATTTTTGGCTTGTTCAAATACACTAACATTAACTTTTTTATATATTGTTTCATCACCCAGAAGATCCATACACATTTTGAAATATTGCGTATAATGAAGTATCACTATTTTGTTGCCCTTGTCCGAAGGTTTAATTACAAGCTCTCTTTGTGTAGAAATGTCAGACAAAGATAACCATTCCTGCTTTGACAAATTATATTCTGTTTGTTTAAAGTTAAAATTTTTAAATAACATTTCTATTTCAAACTGTAACATAGTAAAAAACTTTTTTAAACCCTCATGTGTAAATGGTGGCATAAACTTGCTTATACAATCTACAGCTGTAGTATCAATCAAACAATAAGCATTCAGATTACTTTCACATGAAACAAAAGAATCAGATGAATCTGTATCAGAGATATAATTTTCAACACTAGAAATTTCATCGTACTCTAACTCATCAACGATATTATTAATAAACTGATATTGAAAATAAAACCACAAATGCAACTTCCTAATAAATTTATACATTTCTATTTTACATTCATGTAACTTTGGAACAACAGTGGGTACAAATTTCAAGCCACAATTCAAAGCACTCAATAAATATTCATTTACAGAGTAACCCAAAATATTAACAATGTTACCGCATACATTAAGTCCATCAGTACCATCTGGTTCTCTTATTACCCCGCCATTGTTTATATTGTCCATTTCTCTGTTGTTCGTGATCTGGATATCCTCTTTTCTGTGGACGGTTATTGCCCCCTTCACCACAAAAATTATCATATAGATAGCGTTCATTCATAGGAGATGGTAAAGGTGGAAAATGATGGGAGTTATCGCTGCTATTCTCCCGTCTTTCACCCTCATGATTAAACGCGTCTATGCTGTTACTACTACATAGTCTCTCTCTCGAAACGTCCGCCCCCACATTGAGGCATACTTTAGAGCGTGACCTTTCATTCGTTGGTTTGAAAAAAGCCGTTCCCCTTTCAAAATCACAAATATCTCTGTTAATTTTATACATCTTTTGTTCCAACAATTTCTTCTCATAAACATTAAGTTTATCCTGAATATCACACAAACAGGACTCCATACGAGCCCTTTCTAGCACAGTCATTAAGTTAGTACACACATTAGAAATTTCCTTCTTAATGTCAGATAACTTAATAATGTCTCTCTCTATGAGAATACTAATCCATTCTCTAGAACATAAAAAAGCAGCTTTTTCCCATCTTTGTTTAAAAATGTTTTCCTCGGAAGAGGTCAAATCAAAGGGTTGTGTAGGAAATTTTATTGCCCTAAGACCACGCGGCACAATATCCAAGTCTAAATATCTTTGAAGACTTGTATAGTTGTAATAAACAGTCATTTCTTTATTCATTAAAGTATTAAGTTTAGAAATCATTGTCTTTACCTCCACCGGGAATTCATGAATACATTTCCCAATATTAGCAAATGGATTATTCTGCCACTTACTACGGGTCTCAGCTAAAAAACGCTCCCAAATAGGAACAGCGGAGCCTTCTTCATTCAAATGCCTATTCATCCGTTCTCTATCTCGCTCCATACTAGTATTCAGGAAACCATCCATAGTATGTTGAGAAGAATTAGCACCTTCTTCTCTAAAAATTCTAGGTACATTCTGAGCTGGATCACTGGCCATCAGTAAAAATAAAACAACACCAACACCACGAACACAGGAACTGCTATTCAGCACGAAAATTGAAAAACCACACAGCAAAAGCCAGATAAGCACAATAAGCCTTCAAGGAGTAATGCATAACATTATCTAAAACCTTATATAATCCCAGCTCCAACAATAAAACAATCATCAATTAAACATCAATTAAACAATTAAAATATTTGTTGAAACAAATTTTAAAGTAACATCTACTAAATTCATATAACACATCTCCAGCAACATTCTGTATTTAAACCCTTTGGAGTTAATGTATCAAATTTCAAAATAAACACCAGTCACATGTTGGTAGTGTTCATGTCAAGGTTAATGTTGGTCTTGGAGGTGGTGTGTATGGGTTGATCCAGCCAAGGTTATGACTCATGAATGTGTCGGTACATGAGTGGCTATCCCAGTTAAGTGTGGGGTAGTGTCAGTCACACATATCAGTAGTAGCTGTCTGAGCCCTACTGTCCAGTACACCAACAAATGAGGTCTGGTAACCATGGGGTATGTTGTTGAATCTGTAGCTTGTTACAATATGTATAGCGGTTCTGGACACAGTTAGTTGCACGTGGAGCACCTCTGATGCATTGTGCTAAGTAACTAGCCAGGATGTGTGTACAACATAGTGGGATATGGGAACACCTCAGCTGTGGGTGTGCCGGTCCAGGTATGTGCCTGAAAGGTATGGTCTGTCTATAACCTGTCATTGCAGGTGTGCTCTGCAGAGTCTAGAGGCAGGTCACAGTCACTGCAGAGATATTGGAGTGGTGCATTATAACGTGTGACGAACACCATACCCCTCACGTAGAGCTTGCACGGCCAATCCAATCATGAAAAAACACCAACGGCCAGCAAGGTAGTTTCAAAGCTTTATTCCATCACAAAATGGACATAAAAATGCCCAAAGCAGTACTTATACAATTTTTCAAACCGGTTTCGACATCAAGCCTTCATCAGTGAAGCTGATTAACTGAACCACAAGTGTATGAAGCACTCTTTATATATCCTGACACATAATAATTCCACCAATCATATTGATTGTTGTGGTGCTGAGTACAGCTAAACATATATATCACTCCCCTATCTTATGGCTTGGATACTCCATAATGCATAAGAAATCACTGAACAGCAAATGACATGAAAATAAGAGTCATAACAATATTATAATGTATAAACAATGGAATTATTATGTGTCAGGATATATAAAGAGTGCTTCATACACTTGTGGTTCAGTTAATCAGCTTCACTGATGAAGGCTTGATGCCGAAACTGGTTTGAACAATTGTATAAGTACTGCTTTGGGCATTTTTATGTCCATTTTGTGATGGAATAAAGCTTTGGAACTACCTTGCTGGCCGTTGGTGTTTTTGCATTATAAGGTGTGCCTTGCCTGTGTGCGTCACAGAGGAAGATGCAAGCATTGTGTCACATGACCCCATGTCTTGCTTGCCAGTTCCCGTTCTGCTGGTGACTATTATTGGAAACTGTGCAAGACAGGCAGTATAGAAGCAGCAAGAGCCTTACATGTGATCTGTACTCCCAGGGCTGACAGGTGCAGGTCATCTGTGCCAAAGCATTGTGTTTGACCAGGTCATATAGATACCAGATGCCTGTGGAATGACAGCAGAAGCATAGGCAATTGTTAAAGTGACACAGTCAGTCGTTGTACAGTGGTATCGGGTCCGGATGAATGCATAATGCTCCCCAGAGCTAGGCCCACACCTTCAGGGCTACAAGACTGGTGAGCTATTGCATGTCCCTGCACACGTAGTCTGTGAAGTGGCATCTCAGAGCAGTCACACTAACATGGAGAATGACAGTCACATTGTACCTGGTGAGGTGTGGCATGGGTGCATAGGTTATGTTGCAGAACCAGTTACCCGACAGCAAGATGTAAGCGACTATCGCCTTGTGTAGCCTGCTGTGTGGAACTGCAGTGTGACCGCCTACAGAGTCACCTATGACTGGTGTGTTGTGTATGCTATAACACTCTATTGGCTGTATGTGATGGGCACACATGAGTCTGTGGGCTATAAGTTGGTGATGTTGTGTTCCGTGATGGGGGCTGCCTCTGGTGTCTACACAGAGTATGCAGAGGTACTGCACAAGTTGTCCTTATATGTGTGGCCTGTGGTGGAGATCATGTGAGACTATGTGATGAGTGGAGTGTGTTGCGAATGTTACACATCCTCACATGACTGTCAGGTGCAGTCAGGGTTGGTGACAGCATTACCCACAGCAGGGCTGCATAACTGCATCCCCCACAGGCTGTAGTGTCGTATGTTGGGAGGTGAGCATTGAATGTGTACATGAGACAATTGCTCTATTGCCACATGTACGACATATCCATCATATAGATAGGCAATAGCACTGGTACATGACAGTTGGACATGCCTGTATTTACAACAATGTCTCACAGGATATGTGAGTTACGTGTGTACAACAGCTGTTGTACCATAAGCAAGCTGGAAATTTTAGGACAGCCAGTGTACCTGTGGGAAATGGTGTGGAATGGGTGCTATATTAATCAGTAGCTCATGACATGCTTACAAGTTCTGAACAAGTGCCTAGCATGACCATACAATACAGATAGGGTGTTGGATAATATCAACCCACAAGTGGTGATGACAGTCATAATGGGTGGCACCGCACTATAACCCTGCTGAGTATGGTGTACATGTCCATGAGCCATTATCACTGTAGATGTTAGCAGTACGGATGTACAAGACAGTACGGATGTTTGATTACAAATACCTTTGTATGTCACAGGAGTGTTCTACCAGTGGCCTGTTGACAGACTCACAACTACAAAAGGTGCCAGAGTGACATGTGCATATCACACCAGTGCCAGCTACAGTAGAACAGGGTTAATGTGTTGTACTCCACCCTCATTGTAGCCCATACCACACAGACAAATGTTAGGCATCTGTGTATGTAAGGATGTGAATGGCCATGACCTATGAGAAATAGGTGTGTGACATATGTGCATATTCTGATGGATGATATCAGCATTGTCACCACTAGGTGAACATCTCTGTACCCATTAACTACCACCTAGGCTGTGGTCAACATTATGGGCACTGTGTAAGGGATGGTGCTGTGCAGTACACCTCCCTGCCTTGGTGACATCTCCAGGCCCCTTGGGTAGTCATACGAGGTACCCATGTCATGACAGGGTGCCATCCATGAGCACGGAGATCATTGGATAGGCATATACAGCACTGGGGTGACCAATATTGGATCGCATATCACCTTTAAGGGGTAATGGCCATGCGTGGATGGGTGATACCAGCCTTCACAATCCTCACCTCCACTATGCAGCATGCTGTCTACCTTGCATAAAGACATTTGCTACACCATGATGATGGACATGCTACATGTCCATATCCTGATCTGTAAGACATACGTCATGGACAGCCACCATCCTAATACTAGGATTGCCACATGCTGGACAGATCCCTGTACCTTACATGTGACATACTCCTGCCAAACCATGCAACCCTGTCCATCAAAGCTGCACATGTCATCCCAGTCATACATGGTGTGATGGCCGCATGTTAGATGTAGTATCAACTGTCCAGATCAGTAATGTGGCACTGACGGTGGCATAATGGCTGTCTGTTACAGCTAGGAAACCTTGCCCATACATGCTATGGTTGATAACCATCCCTGCGAATGACGTCCGACTAGCCATTGTCCCATGTCTATCACATGTGCAACACAGGCGATCCGTGGCAGGATGCTGAACAGCTGTTCAGTGCTGTATAGATGTATATGGCAAAACACCTGCATGTACAGGTGTCCATGCGTATGTGTGCATTGTCACTGTACAAGTCCATTAAGGCTGTATCTGTGTAGATATGTGACATATACACAGCATCAAGGTCAACAGCATTACCATGGACACATCCAGGCATGTGCAGATAGGTAAGAACACCAGTGCAGGCAAATAGACATGCCCACATCAAGACAGCATTCACATGGAGTATGAACACTGTAATGAGGTGACACACATATATGGTGATGATATCCAATGCATAGCGGGTGTTACATGTGTGTGACACAAACACATCAGTCATGTCAGTGTCATGATGATTTGCAAAGATAACTGTGCAGATGTACTAGATGTCATAGAAATGTATGTGCAGCAGTATCTCTGTACATCTCTGAAACTGTGACCTGTCACCATCATTATGTCTTACAGATAATGCCTCATACACGCCTTCCAGTGTACAGCCGCCAGGAGGATGATGTCCTTATCCCATACCTCCATGAGAACTATGAGGTGTTGTTCAGCCATGTGCCACAGCATGACCAGCAGCAGGACGACCCGTGGCAGGATCTACGCAGGAGGTTGAACGATGTGGGTGGCCATAACTGCACCTACCAGCAGGTGCGCAGACACTGCACAGACTTGATACGACATGCAAAACAGCGTGCCACTGCATTCGCCAGGGAACAAGGTGGAACAGGTGGTGGGCCACCAACCCAGCCCCCACTCACACACACCAAGGAGCTACTGGCCAGTCTGGGGACACCCTCAGAACAGCATCCACACACACTAGCTGCCATCGTGGAGGTGGGTGTCTCCCAACCAATGAGCCTGGAGTTGCCTGGTAAGCCAGTACAGAACATATGGCTATTATATCCCATTTAGTTGCATGTGTCACTGTACATTATGTAAAGTAACAACATATGCAAGGCATGTGGACACACATGCTGCATACTACAGTATGCTACCCTGTGTATGCACACATGTGCATACTATACGCTATTATACATGCGAATGTGTTAACATGCACAGTGCACCCTGTGGCTGTCATACAGTCATGGATAATGTTCATACTGCTGTGTCACCCCTATACAGGTACCTCTGGTGTGCCGTACAGACACAAGTCCGTTGCAGGTGAGACTGTCTTCAGTATCAGGCATGTTAAAGCATAGGTCTATTTGCCATGTGGCCAGTTAATAGTTGCACACTTGATGTTCGTTCCAGTCACGATATACAGGTCACATCACCCATCAGTCACACAGGCCACTCATGTGCAATATATACAAATGAAATGATACACCAACTTGAAACCACAGTAGTTGTCATTGCTACATGTGTGGTCAGCTGTGCATACAACGGTGGAGGTGTTCTACAATGGAGGCATATGTAGTATGCATTGGAACAACATGTGTGGTACGCAAACAGTACCACACAGTGAACTGTGATATGGGCAGCCCACAGGTGTCACCATTGTGTTATATGCCCCTGTATTGGGTGCACACATTGTGATGTGCCAGCTGACATGTCCCAGACATGTAGTGTTCTGGCTGCAATATTGTCACACTATCCCATGACCCATACCCAACATACCAAACATACAACTCGTTGTCTGCATAGCCCTGTGGATGGTGACATATCTGACATCTATGGGTGTATGTCATATGGGACAACACAGACATGTGAGATAGATGGTCATCACACACATTTGGCCAACAGATGTGCACAAATGGCCATGGGGATGGCCAGAGACACATAGCCACACAGTAGATATGATGTGTATACACCCTGTTGCACATTGTCCACACATGGTCCAATTATAGCCTTAGCTGACTGATTATACAGTTGATGTGGTACACTGGACATCCTAAAAGCCTGTGCACAGCTAATGGAGGTGTCACTGAAGTCTACCATAGAAGATCTGTTGAACATCACGACTGTGTCATAGCATGACAGTAGTCACCTGTACAGCTTACACAGACATTGACACCACATCAGGCCACATATACTGTACATTTCCCTTGCTGACATCACCGTTAGCTGTGCACCTCGTGTGTGTGGTACATCAATGTCATGTGGGAAATGGTGAATTGACATGGTTGCCAGGCAGCTAAGACCCTGTAGTTGTTGTGCAGGGGTGTCATCTGTAGGTCCTCCAGTGACCTGTTACTTGACACAGCATGGTTTGGTGTGTATACACCTCAGCATCGTGGGTCACAATCCACAGTTATGTCATGGGTATGCATGCAGTTATGGCTATGCAATGTGTACATATTATGCATTGTACAGCAATATAGATGCCTCATGCTGCCATGCAATGGCACAGTGCCTGTACTTCACACTGTATAGCAATGTAGACAGCTCACACTACCCTTACATGCTCATGCACATTTGCTAAACATGCATTCTATCTGTAAGGCATACAGACAACACCACAATGTGATGCCCATTACGATGCTGTACATGTGTCAGGACACCATTGTGTCAGGCATGTATGCATGTTAATGCACACGTCAGCAGATTACTTGTCAAGGTCACGTCAGCCATGTGTACTGCTATCCTGTGCTGGTCCACATGGTGTATCACAGGGATGCATGCATACTACCATGATTGTGTGAACTGCATGGCTACTGATATGACACCTGCTTGCTGTAGTGTGCACCCCAGGGAGGTATGCTTACTAACACTATTAATGTCTGAGCTGCATGCCCTCTGCTGTATCACAGGCATGCTGCATGCCATCTGTCAAATCACATGCATGGTGTGTCTGTGTGTGTCTGTGTGTGTCTATGTGCATGTGTGTCTGTGTGCGTGTGTGTATGTGTGTCTGTGTCTGTGAGTGTGTGTCTGTGTGTCTGTGTCTGTGTCTGTGTGTGTGTGTGTCTGTGTGTGTGTGTGTATCTGTGTGTGTGTGTCTGTTTGTCTGTGTGTGTGCCTGTGTGTCTGTGTGAGTGTCTATTGTAATTTAGAGTCTTTCTTTGCATTCACAGGTGATGCAGGTGCGTTACCCTCCTGTGGTCCATCTGATGTTAGTGTCCCCACAGATACTAGCAGTGATGAACATATGCATGAGGTACAGGCAGGGTTGTCAGGGGCTGAATCTGTGCCAATGGTTGCCATCCCGGCTATGTCCCCCTCTTCCCCACACACAGTTCTGCTGCCAACACATACCGCATCACCAGTGGCCATAGTTGAAGGACAGTCAGCATCTGTTAGCGTGGAACAGGAAAGTGTGGTGGCTACAGAAGGTGTGTCTACACACCATGGTGTCAGTGTAATGACTGCAGATGTGCCACACAGGCATGTGGCCGGTGCTGCTCGTAGGAGGACCTCTGGCAGACATGCACCTGCAGGACAGAGCGCAGCAACTGGTATCACCAGACGCATGTTCCAGACTGTAATGGCGGCACAGTCACGTGCTGAACGGCAGAACAGAGAAGGGCAGAGGCTGCAGAGGGCCGCTATTCGTATCCTAAATGACAGCATCCAGGCATTGGCAAATGCTTAACAGCAGATTGCTGATGTTCTGGACAGGCGATTGGGTGACATGGTCGGAATCCTTGACCGTGGCATGGCAATCCGCGAGCGTGAGCTGTCTGTGCTGGAACATCTGGTAGGAGTGAGGCGTAGGCCACGTGGACGTAGGCCAGCTACACCACCTAGTGCAGGTCAACGTGAGCGTGCCACCTCACATGCCCGCTCCCATAGTGCTGGTAGCAGTAGCAGTGCAGCTGGTGCTGCACTGTCCACACCAGGACACAGCAGGCCAAATGGACATGGCCTTGGATGTTCCCAGCGGGGACACAGTTCCAGTGGACATGTGTCGTCGGACAGTAGCCAAGCTGTACCTCCGCCTGGTAGTGCATGTGCAACCCCTGGCAGGCACAGGTCACGTGGCCGTGGCCAGACACAGTGAGCTGTACAACCTTGTCTGTACAATCTGGAGCTGTCAATAATACCCCGTGTAGGCCTCACAAAAGGCAGAACTGTGTGCACACGTACACGCACACAGCAAAGACATATGTAGGGCACCACAACACCCACATGCATACTGAACAGACATGTCCAATCATATCACTGGCCCATACCCACACACAAGATGTTATCCATTGGTGCAGCCTATGCCCCTGGCAAACATTATCACCCTGTGCATATGATGAAGCCTGTGCTGCATCCCTGTCATCCACACATTGGTGCTGGGACATGCTCAAATGGTCTGATGCACAGGGGAACAGAATAGTGAGAAGTGTATATTACATTAGTTGTGTAAGAATAGTGAGAGAAGTGTATATTACATTAGTTGTGTGTGAATAGTGAGAGACATGTATATTACATTAGTTGTGTACTGTTGACACACACCAGACATACCATGTAGTACAGGTTTAGCATGCATTGTTATATGTTCACAGTATGTGTCTCAGTAACAACAGTAACAGCATGTTGGTAATGATGCCCTGGTTCCCTCCTTATGGTCTACTTGCATGTGCCTACAGGTAGCACTGTTTGCAGTCTCCCATGTGTAATTGTGGAGTACTCACAGGCACATATGGCAATATCAGCATGCTATACGTAGCCTCAGCCTGACTGTTGGAAAGTCTAACATAACACAGATGTCCACACATATACTGATCCAGAAGTATATGGGCAGTTTAATAGGCTACAGTGGCTAGAGACATGACATCCATACCAGGTCACATCACAGGTATGTTGACATGGTGCAGGGGTTGTACACAGCGGTCTGGCCAATGATAATGTTAGAGGCCACTTGATAGCATGAGGCCTCACTGTGTAGCAGTAATACCCTGTCACATTACAGGAACATGCTCACACTCATGGGGTCAACAACACTATAACGCACACCCCATAGTGCTGAGGTGAGGACCATTGCCTATGTGGTCATCACCGTCACAGTACTGTGAACCCACACAACGCGACACAGAGAAAGAACATGTACAGGTAGCCAGTGCGGCTGAGACCAATGGCATCAACAGGGTATTGGACTGCATCACCATGAGGGGTTAGGGATCCTGTGTGTTCTGTATGGTAGCATACACCCTCACTCCATGCACCAGACAGCCATACACACCTACATACACACACGCACTGTGGAGACCACAAATGTCATACACATATGGATAGCTGATGTGTGTGATACACACACCACATCTGTCTACGTCATGCTTTCCACACTGCAGTATGTACAGATCTCTACAACAGTGTACAGGGGTGTGTAACAATTGGGATGTATTCCCCACCATATGTGGCATATATGGTCACACAAGCAAACACACATGGCAGTACTGTGAATGATACACCTGCTATATGATGATACGTCTGACAGACATGCAGCAGTATTGGCCGCATTATGTGTACCAACGCTACCTTCGGCAATTGTGCTGCTATATGCACCAGGAGGATGCAAGTGTTACAGGTGTCAAGTGACATACTGTCGGTAATACCTGACCGCTGTGTAGGTTTTATGTCTCCACCGTCAAGTAACAGTAACATAGCGTACTGTTTGCGCATGTACTGGTAGGATGGTGTGTGACACACCTGTGAGCTGTCCCCGGCAAACATCCATCTACACAGGTGGATCACCACTTTATGTACACACATCCATCCATACCTGCTGTACATCCTACCGTACTGTCAGTATGTCACCATATACAGGTGTCAATGATGGGGCTGCATTGCAACTGCATGTTGTAGTTAGGCACAGATGAGTTACTTACATCAGCTAGTGCACATGCATGGTAGCTGCATGCACACTACAGATTGTACATGTGTGTTGGTCCTACATGCCTGTCATGTAGCCATGTTTGTATGCATTGCAAGTGGTGGACATGTGTGTTGACATACATAACACATGGACTGTTGTATGATATGATGGGTGTCATGGGTAACTAGTACAGAGGGAATGTGTCCTCGGTCAACATTGCTGCCTCATGTACTGTTAGCATTCAACAGCCATGGACCCACCTTCCATTTGCATGCATATGATTGCTGTAGCCACTTGTCTGCATGGAGGACAGCAAAAGCTATGCTATGTATGTATGTGTTGTGTGTGTGATCCATGCACATATCCACTGCAATTACATGTATGACATAGCCAAATGTGTGTTCGTTGGTGTACAGCGACAGTCATCTGTCACAGCTGTGTAAGACCCAGGGCCTCTGGTATGTGTAGAGCCGACCTGATTATGTACAATGGTATCATTGCAATGCATAACACATGATGGAACCCTGTCAGTACATGTGTAGTCTGCACAGTTGCTGTAGACCTATGTAGAGTCCACTGGTCATGAGTCACATGGTGTTGTGTTAATGTATGGCTGTGTATTGCTGGTCCAGTGACATGGTGATGACAGAGGGCTACATTGTAGATTGTGGTGTGTACCTCTGTGATATGCACCTGAGACATCTGTGATAGCTCCTGAGTGTGTACTGGTCAATACATGTGAGTGGCCTTCATGTACGTGGGGACAGTAATACCATACTGTGCCCTTCTGTGTTTAGAATCCATGTGCATGCAAGACGGCCCTTTGCAACTGCTAAGTGTGTGAGCATGCCCAGTACACCGTTGTGTAGATGGACACACAGTACATTCCAAACTGCACCCTTCCGTGTTTAAAATCTGTGTGCATGCATGCAAGATGGCCCTTTGCAACTGCTAAGTGTGTGAGCATGCCCAGTACGTCGTTGTGTAGATGGACACACAGTACATTCCAAACTGCACCCTTCCATGTTTAGAATCCATGTGCATGCATGCAAGATGGCCCTTTGCAACTGCTAAGTGTGTGAGTATGCCCAGTACGCCGTTGTGTAGATGGACACACAGTACATTCCAAACTGTGCCCTTCCATGTTTAGAATCTGTGTGCATGCATGCAAGATGGCCCTTTGCAACTGCTAAGTGTGTGAGCATGCCCAGTGCGCCGTTGTGTAGATGGACACACAGTACTTTCCAAACTGCGACCTTCCGTGTATAGAATCTGTGTGCATGCAAGATGGCCCTTTGCAACTGCTAAGTGTGTGGGCATGCCCAGTACGCCATTGTGTAGATGGACACACAGTACATTCCAAACAGTTGTGTGATACTAAGCATGTTGGCATGGCCATTGACATCCTGTATAGCGATGGTGGTCATCCAGCCAACAGGTGTCCATTTTTAATGTCACAATGGATGCCTACATTGAACACACTGGTTGCTGTCTTGAAGGGTGTACTGTCTGTGGCACGTCATGTATCTATGTAGTGTTGTTGTAGTGCTCCGTAGATATTTGGTTGCCCCGATCACACCACTGCCATGTGTTTGTCTACGTCTACCTTGGGACAGTAATATGCTTTCAGACTGCTCACTCTCTATACATTCCCTATCGGCGTTCTTGCCTTTGCGGATGATGTCACCCACCTAGAAGTATGCCTCTGGGAGTGCTGTGTTCAGTAATCTCGGTAGCGCGTTCTGTAAATGTGTCATGCTGTAGTGTGTTAGGGTAGTTAGGTGTATGTTTGACTCCCAGCCCTGCCAAGTGTGTGTGTGTGTGTGTGTGTGTGTGTGTGTGTGTGTGTGTGTGTGTGTGTTTGCGCACATGCTCCCATCCGCCTGGGGACTCAGTCTTGCTTTTAGACACCGCACACCACAGCAGTTTGCTACCGACGTCTTTGCCTTTGCAGATGATGACACGCACCTAGATGTCTGCCTCTGGGACTGCTGTGCTTAGTAATGTCGGTAGCGCATTCTGTAAATATGTCATGCTGTTGTGTGTTAGGGTAGTTAGGTGTATGTTCGACTCCCAGCCCTGCCAAGTGTGTGTGTGTGTGTGTGTGTTCGCGGTCATGCTCCTGTCCACCTGGGGAGTCAGTCTTGCTTTTAGACGCCGCACACCACAGCAGTTTGCTACCGACGTCTTTGCATTTGTGGATGATGACACACACACCTAGATGTCTGCCTCTGGGACTGCTGTGCTTAGTAATGTCGGTAGCGCATTCTGTAAATGCGTCATGCTGTAGTGTGTTATGGTAGTTAGGTGTATGTTCGACTCCCAGCCCTGCCGTGTGTGTGTGTGTGTGTGTGTGTGTGTGTGTGTGTTTTCACGCATGCTCCCATCTGCCTGGGGACTCTGTCTTGCTTTTAGACACTGCACACCACAGCAGTTTGCTACCAACGTCTTTGCCTTTGCGGATGATGACACGCACCTAGATGTCTGCCTCTGGGACTGCTGTGCTTAGTAATGTCGGTAGCACATTCTGTAAATGTGTCATGCTATCGTGTGTTAGGGTAGTTAGGTGTATGTTCAACTCCCAGCCCTGCTAAGTGTGTGTGTGTGTGTGTGTGTGTGTGTGTGTGTGTGTGTGTGTGTGTGTTTGCGCGCATCCTCCCATCCACCTGGGGACTCAGTCTTGCTTTTAGACGCTGCACACCACAGCAGTTTGCTACCGACGTCTTTGCCTTTGCGGATGATGATACGCACCTAGATGTCTGCCTCTGGGACTGCTGTGCTTAATAATGTCGGTAGCACATTCTGTAAATGCGTCATGCTGTAGTCTGTTAGGGTAGTTAGGTGTATGTTCAACTCCCAGCCCTGCCAAGTGTGTAAGTGTGTGTGTGTGTGTGTGTGTGTGTGTGTGTGTGTGTGTGTGTGTGTGTGTGTGTGTGTGTGTGTGTGTGTGTGTGTGTGTGTGTTTGCGCACATGCTCCCATCTGCCTGGGGACTCAGTCTTGCTTTTAGACGCCGCACACCACAGCAGTTTGCTACCGACGTATTTGCCTTTGCGGATGATGACACGCACCTAGATGTCTGCCTCTGGGACTGCTGTGCTTAGTAATGTCGGTAGCGCATTCTGTAAATACGTCATGCTGTTGTGTGTTAGGGTAGTTAGGTGTATGTTCGACTCCCAGCCCTGCCAAGTGTGTGTGTCTGTGTGTGTGTGTTCGCGGTCATGCTCCTGTCCACCTGGGGAGTCAGTCTTGCTTTTAGACGCCGCACACCACAGCAGTTTGCTACCGACGTCTTTGCATTTGTGGATGATGACACACACACCTAGATGTCTGCCTCTGGGACTGCTGTGCTTAGTAATGTCGGTAGCGCATTCTGTAAATGCGTCATGCTGTAGTGTGTTATGGTAGTTAGGTGTATGTTCGACTCCCAGCCCTGCCGTGTGTGTGTGTGTGTGTGTGTGTGTGTGTGTGTGTGTGTGTGTGTGTGTGTTTT